>NC_051217.1:16140000-16435000 GCF_015220715.1 Pygocentrus nattereri
CGGAAAGTGAGGATGTGAATTTATAGGGCAGGGGTCGCTAATAGGCGGACCACGGTTAGAGGACACTGTCCTATGCGGACCTGGAACTATAACTGATAAACTGGAGGATTATTTATTTTTCATTTTAATTGGCGTAACTTTTCTAGCCTTTGTGGTACGGGTTTAGTGGCCCGGGAAGCTCTCAGACCAATGGCATGGATTATAAACATCACATGTGATGCTCTTCCATCAATCAGATCTGTGCATTACCATGAGCACTGAGACTCGAGTGAGTGACACCACACACAGATTAGGGACGAGGAGAGGAAGAGCAGTCAGAGAAGAAAGTGGGTCAGAGGAAAATGACAAAGAATGTTGTTGAAATATCACTGAATTGTACTTTATTTGATTTGACATTCAGTTGTTGACTGTATAAGATGTCGATGTACCTACTAGGCTACTTCAGTAAACAGTATATGGCACTTAATCATAGTGCAAATTTGATACTATGATATTGGACATTGAATTGAAAGAAGGAGGGGTTTCAGCCATGCTCCTCCCCCAAAACTTCAGTTATAACGTAACTACATTAATTTCAAATTTGTGACTGTGTTTGCTTAACATCTGCTTCATTTTCTCATCCAATTGATGCTTATCAACCCTTCCAGTATCCACTTTTACTTTGTTACTTTTTTTAGCATTAAGCTAGAAATACTGTGAATGTATATTGAATTTGAAGCTCCATCTATTTAAAATGCCTGAGGAGTGCCTAGAGGATCTGTAAAAGTGAGACCTGCTATGTTGGCAGACTAGAGGGTGCACCTTTCTAAAGCCAAATGTTTTTGTTAGTGATCTGTGATTTGTTTACTTTTGTGCATAAAATCATATTCAGGTAAGCAGTAAAATCATGTAAAAAAAAAAAAATATATATATATATATATATTTGGTTCTTTGGGTTTATATTAACTTGTTTGTGATCTTGCTGTTCTTTTGACTCAGTTGGTTAAAAAATGCTTACAGCAGTGATGTAACACTGCGGTCGGTATGCTGCCATTGTGGTGCTTCATAGTCCTCATTGAGTCTGCTGTGAGATCATAAAAATTCCCTGACTACTCCAGAAAAGGTAAATAGGTAAGACCCCAACAGACATTTATGCCCAGGGGCCGATAAGTTGATCAGGGATTTCCTCCAATATTGACGTGTCTTCCCCATTTTTGCTGTTCTTGTTTTTGTTTTTTTTTCCTGGCATTTTAAAAGCTTTATTTGGGTTCAACTGAATTAAAAATGAAATTCTCAGGACCAGGCATTTACATGGGCCCACTAGAGGGGGAACAATGCAGGATGTATTGCTAGTCTTTAATGACTATTTAATGAATGAAGGATTTTCATTAAGAATCTTTTAAGCCTAAAATCATCAAAAAGGGTACAAATATTTTGGGCCTCGTCTCTTTGGGGCCATTGGAATCATGCTTATCCACCCCCGCCCCCTTCAACAGCCCAACAGTGTCATGAGTCTTCAATGTATAATTTAGAGCTTTCTTTATCTCATACAATTCCCCACCTCATGCAGTGTGATCATTCTGATTTTCAGAACCACCTTTACACACCTTTTCCTCCTCCTCCTCCTCCTCCTCCATCTTCTCCCATGAAACAGCTTTGTTTTAATGACCGCAGTCTCCAGGCTCGATTTACTGAGATGAAAGGTGAGAAATTCTCAATCTCTGATGTGTTTTATGGAACTAAAAGTGAAAAAAGACAGAATGTCTTCTGGCCATTGCGCCTAAGCCCTCAGGGCACTCTCTCTATACTTTTCTTTGACATGCAATTTAAAGGCAAATCAGTGCATCTGTCAGTGCCACAGATTTCCTGTCTCAGCTTTATAATATGTGTGGTGATTAAAAAAAAAAAAAAACTCTCAGTGACACGACTTTAATCAGGGAAACGTTTTATGTACTTGTTATAAATCCTGGCTAGTCAGTTCAAGTCGATGAATGAAGGTAAAATGCTGCTCCGTTGTACATGATGAGGCAGCCATTGATTTCTAATGACTGAATACATGCTATTTAGATTGACATGCAAGACCTGCAGAAAGTGTTAACTTTCAAGTGTGAATAATTTAAAACATCGGAAACCTTTTAAAACAGAGTCAAGTCCATCTAAATGTAAACAGGCCATGTCACAGAAAATTTTCTTCAAGTAAGAGTTTGTAGTGATATATAAACATCAGTAGTTTCAAAGCTTACCATTTGCTCTCCGATCCATTTGTGCATCAATACTAAGCTGCAAAATCAACTTTTCATTTATAGCTTTTGTGATGTCAGAAAAACCTTTTTACATTAATGCAAACATTTGAGCCTCTTGTCCAAATACAAATACAGGGTGTCCCAAAAAGATGTGAATATCTGAGTAACTACACATCCTAGACAAACGAAATGAAATAGGCTTCATGTTGAACAATCCAAGATTTATTTATTAAAATTCAAACAAGAAATTCAGAGGGATGTAGATTTTATAACCGATTTCACAAATGTGACACGAGACATGTCAAGTCAGTAGTCCAGCTCCTGCCTCTTTGAATTGTTTATGCCTTGTCCAAATCTGCTTTCCAGTTGGTGCATTTTTATTGAATTTTCTCAAAAATGCACACTGCACAGTCTTGTTGGACTGTGTTCAGGCATATCCTAACACACAAAATGCCTTTTCATTTCTACTGAACACCATTCTTCAACCTGAAAAAAAAAAAAACATGAAAATAATTCTTGGTTAGTTCTTACACATTTTGCTAAAATTTGAGATCATTTGAGGAAGAATTTAGGACAAACTGTATGTATATTTTTGAAGTGAAAATAAGCAAAAACACCTAAAGTTACCTTATATTTGATTAATTAAAAAAAAAACATTACACTGTAATTGTGGTATGTGCAAAGGTTTAGACATCCTTCAAGTTGTAAAGTCTCAGAACTTAACTAATTAGGCCTTATTTGACATGTTTGGACTAAGAACTGTATTAAGAGTTGTCAGCTATTGACAATTCCATAGTATAATCAATCTTCTGACTCCTCTCTAAGTTTGTCACATTCAACCACCATGAGCTCCTCGAAGCAGCTGGCTGATCTGGAAATGAAGCTAACTGATGCCTACAAAGCAGGGGAAAGCCATAAAAAGATATCACTGCACTTCCAGCTCTTGATTTCCACTGTTCGAAATGTCATTAAGAAATGAAAGTTAAGAGGAGCTCTGGAAGTAAAGGCAAGATCTGGAAAAGTTAGAACAGTGTCAGAAATGCTTGTATGTTTGGCAGAAATGCAAAGCAAAACCCCCATATGATAGCAAAGGACCTCCAGGAAGGTTTAATGAAACAGGAGCCATTCTTCTGCATAGCATTGCTTGCACAAACATGATTTGAATACCTGGACCTTATCACAAAATCCAGTGTCCGAAGTGTGCAGACAACATCCAGAGGCATTTTGAAAGCAAGTGTTGTGAGCCTCAGAAGTAAAAATCATATTTTCAGCCACAATCCCAAAAGCATTTGATGAATAGAAATCTTGTTATGGTACAGAAAACATTGCATTAGTCGAAAGAAGAATGGAATCCACTAATTATCATCAAATTCTGTTAGCTGATGTGACACAGTCAGTCAAGAAACGGAAGCTGAAAAGAAACTGGCTTCTGCAACAGCGAAAGACTCCACCATGAGCGATTTCAGGACACACTAGCAAACTAAAACACTTTGGGTGGATTTTAAGCAAGCTATCGATGCAAGATGGCTGAAGAATATGGCAGAAAGAGGTGCGTTCTTTATGGAGGAGTGAGTGAAATAGAGGAATAGAAATCTGTCTACAAAATGTTTACAAGCTGTATTTGTAAAACGTAACTGAGTACTGTTATAGTAAGATGTCACATATAGTACATGCGAAAAATAAAGTAACTCTGCATAAACATTTGCCCAAAATTATTCTTTTAAAAATAGCTTGAGTTTATGTTTCCTAATTTTTGCCGTTACATTTTGATTAGATTTTTCAAGCTGTAGTGTTAAACACAGTTGAGCCAGCTTTCCTTTAGTCTCAGTGCATATACAGTATATTACATCCAGTACTGCCAAACTCTAAGCATGCAGTGTAGCATGTGAACATTTCTCTTCACCCTTTTAACAGTGACAGATAGTGACACTAATCCATTCAGTTTTACCCATTGCAACCCAAACAGAACACTTGTAGACACAGTGAGACAAAAATGAACTTGTAAAATGCAATTAGTCGCCTGACTACACTTATTACACAGTCTGCTGACTCATATAACATCTACAAGGACTGTGATATGCCCAAATAAAACTGAAGGTGGTTTAGAAAGCATATAAATAAATTAACATTTTTTGCAGTGTAACATGGGACTCATAGTCAGTCATATAGACTTCAACTAAATTGACTAGGCATACTTATAACATATGTGCTAAGAATATATCGTACACTGCCTATGCTACATATGAAGCTATCTACTTCTTTATTTTTGTTTGTTTATTTGTTTGTTTTTTTTCTTGTAGA
Source organism: Pygocentrus nattereri (assembly GCF_015220715.1). Classification (NCBI taxonomy): domain Eukaryota; kingdom Metazoa; phylum Chordata; class Actinopteri; order Characiformes; family Serrasalmidae; genus Pygocentrus; species Pygocentrus nattereri. The sequence goes on from NC_051217.1 coordinate 16,144,524, forward strand.
CTCTGACATTCCACAAAAATGCCTCATAAAAGAGAAAGCAAACTTACTTAGGAGAGAAGGCTATGCGTAACTTACATGGCATCTGCAGTTACTTTTCTGGGGCTCTGCCCAGTTCACTGGAGCAATATTTTGGTGCATCCTGCCCCAGATTGTTTTTTAAGAACCTGCAAAAAAAATAAATCAATTAAAATTTAAAGTGACGTCCACAAAACTTGTAGGATTTCAGAAATGATTGCCGTGTCTTATAAACAAGATCATAAAAAAAATTCTGCAAGTGCTCTCCACATTTCCTCTCTCTCTCTATCAGCCATCTCGTATAAGATGAGATGGTAAGAGTTGCTAAGAGAGAAATGATGTATCTATAATTCCATCCATCCATCCATTTTCTAAGCCGCTTCTCCGTCAGGGTCGCGGGGGGGTGCTGGAGCCTATCCCAGCAGTCTTCGGGCGGAAGGCAGGATACACCCTGGACGGGTCGCCAGTCCATCGCAGGGCAGACAGACAGACACAGACAGTCACTCACACACTCACACCTAGGGGCAATTTAGCACATCCAATTGGCCTGACTGCATGTCTTTGGACTGTGGGAGGAAACCGGAGAACCCGGAGGAAACCCACACAGACACGGGGAGAACATGCAAACTCCACACAGAGAGGACCCCGGTCGCCCGGCCAGGGAATCAAACCCAGTCTCACTGTATACCTTATAACTGTTTAATAATATAATAACATAGAAAATAAAAAATAATGTTAAAAATATTCTTAACAAGGCAAGTGAATCTGAACTTTGAACGGTCACGTGTAATCAATGAAACTTAATATAATGCATTTAATGATGTGTTCTGCTGTTGAACACTGGAACTGTACACTAGACTCCACGACAGACACAAAAGATACACCTGATTTGTCTGTGTGCTAGTGGTGGTCTCGGGGCTGAGTGGGGGTGGAGTACATGGTGTGATAGAAGAGAAATGACTAATCAAAGAATTGCTGCTGTAGCAGAGCTGTATTCCTGTGCCCCTGCTCGAGGGGAGATATATCAAACGGGCAGTTCATTACCTCAAGTGCTTGGCTCCTATGGTGGAGCAGTAGCAGGCATGCTGAGCTATTGATTCCTCTCCCAGCATCTGCAGAGAGACTGGAGAAGAGAAGGATGCGCAGATGCTCACTAAACGTATAGTCAGTCCTGTGGGCTTGTACATGTCAGAGAGAGAGAGTGAGAGAGAGAATCAGCAAATGAGTAACACTGAGTGTAATTTATGACGTTAAAAGGCCTGTATAATTTGAGGACAGTAGGAGTGAGTCATACATGCGTAATCATGGCATAAAGAGAAAGATTCTGAACTCACAAGAAGAGTTCAATCTCTCATGTGTCTGAATGACTAATGTCATTTCAGTTAGGAGAGGCATATGTTGCTTCTGGATGAAGTTGTTTTTTAAATGTTTCTTAAGAGTCTTCAAATGACAAAGAAGATGTAAAGTCCGAAGACTCTGCAGGGAGCCATTATATGAGATTGGTGGTCCTCCCTGGGGCTCAGATTTAAAATTACCCTCCCCATGGAGCACAATTATTTACTGCTACCACACACACATCAACCAGAGCACCAGATTTATAATCATACAAACACACAATGTGTCTGAAAATGGCTACTGATGAAGGGCAAGAGGATGGCTCATGTAAAATATGCATGACAGCAGATGAGCTACAGCCTCTAAATGTATACCAGCAAGGTGAAGCTCCATCATAGGTGCTTCTAATATAGTGGCCAGTATGTGTATAATGACAGTAAGCACATTCAAATGACATTAAATCAGTTGAATTGAACATAACTGAAGGCAAACATGAAAGAAACCAAACCATGTTCAGGTAACCACATAATGAAGAAGAATTTTAAGCGTATTGAATTGGATTTAACTGAATTGAATTAAATTGAATTGAAATAGGAATGAAACAGAACCACTTCTGAGTATTATTTCTGAGTAATCACCTCTGAGAACCAGAATTTAACATCCTGAATTATCCTCATCATCATCCGGTATTTGAAGTATGCTGATCAGATCTCAGGCAGATAACTTATCGAAAATTGACAATATATAAAACTTTACAATATGCTACGCTGTTAAAAGTGGCTCGTCAGATCTACTTAAAAAAATACTTCATATGGTAACAAGTGAATTTGTTTTATTCCACCTAAATAAATGCTTTGAATGAACGATTCTTTCAAAGTTTGTAGTATGAGTCATATGAGTCACTTTTTACAGTGTACTCTCGGCGGCTTGTTCACAAGTGTTGGGAAGAGGAAAGTGACAGCAGCAGGAAGGCGGTCACTGTACTGAGCAGTAGTAGTAAAGTGAGAGCTGAGCCATAAGACAAAGCTATCTCTTTACTGGTTGGTCTACATCCCAACCCTCACCTGTGGTCATGAGAATCAGATTGTGGATACAAGTGGCAGAAATGAACTTCCTTTGCAGGGTGGAAGGCTACACTCTTCTTGACAGGGTGAGGAGCTTGGTCATCCAGGAGGAGCACAGAGTAGAGCCGCTACTCCTCCATACTGAAAGGAACCAGTTGAGATGGTTCCCTGGACGCCTCCTGGTGGGGGTTTACTAGGCACAGCATACTGCAACCTTATCCAGGCTAAGTGGTTAAAGAGGATGATGATGATGAATATATTACTTTTTCAATGTCCTGAGTAAACTTGAAATATTGAATGCAACATCTTAAGATTCTACTGTGAGTAGTCTATAGTTGACCAATCTGCCCTGTTAAAGTTATTATTGAATTAGTGCAGAAAATAGCAATTGCAAAAAATATCCAATTTTGAATGTTAGTGTGCCTGATTTTATACTTACAAAGCTCATCTGCCTGTGGTTCTCCATCTATATTAGAGTGTCTCCTCTTTACCTCCTATCTGCCCCTCATGAGTAGACAGATCCTACCAGGGTCTTTCTCTAGCTGGACATAGCAAATGTGCAAGGAAACCACTTATCTTACACAGATACACCCATAGGCTGCCAAAGAGATTGGAAACATTTAGCTTCTCTGCCACAACTTTCACAGAAGCATGGAGCCTGAGCCAAGTGTTCATCTCATGTTCCTGCCTGCATATACAAGAAAACAAGACAGGAATGTGTGTGTGTATGTGTGTTATTGTATTATATGACACACATTATTCACTGAAAGCTGTCTCTTAAATTAACAGGCTTGTGAAATTGATTCCATTTGTCATCTGCCTGTGGTCCTTTTCACCTGCACCAGTTAACTGACGGCCTGTCACAATAGGTTCCAGTCAGTCTGTCAGCGCTAACATGAGAAGTTAATGCGCGACTATGTGTGTGAGTGGATAAGGTGTGTAATTCAGGTATGTAAGACACATCTGATATTTTACTATATATATATATATATATATATATCTTTTGTCTTTAACAAGTGACTGTGCGTCAGCCTATTAATGGTTTTTCGTAAATGAGATGTGTGAGTGTGAACAGACTTTTAAAAATTTAAAGAACCATGTTCTAAGAACAGGTCTTATACAGCCCCTTTTCCTAGTAGTGAAATCAGATGGGAAATCTCTTCAGTTTTTGTGTAATGTAAAATATTTTTCTTTGTATATTTTGTTATCACTGTTGGCTCTCTGTGTGTAAAACAGTCTGACTCTGAGGTGAGCTGCTAGAAAGCAGTGATGGGACTTTACTGCCACAATAAAAAAACAGGACCCTTATGGACCCTGACAGTGCAGGCACTATTTAGGTAGTAGATCATTCTCAGCACTGCAGTAACACTGATGTGGTGGTGGTGTGCTAGTTTGTGTTGGGCTGGTCTGAGTGGATCAGCCACAGCAGTGCTGCTGGAGTTTTTACATTTTAAACACCTCAGTGTCACTGCTGGACTGAGAAAACTCCACCAACCAAAACTATCCAGCCTACAGTGTCCTGTGACCACTGATGAAGGACTAGAGAATGACCAAAATTTACCAAAAGTTTTTGGTACAATTTCGCTACAGGCTTCAGTCAATCTGCTCAAAATGAACCAAAGAGCATGGTTGTTCACTGGACTGGTGGCAATTGTGCAAACCTGACTGAGCCATGGACAGTTGGTGCAAATGGGCACAAGCGCACCCCGTGCAATGATCACCCCTGACCAGTAGGCTTAACTCAGGGGTCGCAACCGAAACGTTAAGAAGAGCCATTTTGTCCTTTCAACAAAAATGAAACCACCTTGGGAGCCACAACATTTTCTGTCCGTTTTACCATCTTGGCTGTAAGTATATCTCAGTTTGTGCTGAAAATATAAACGCGAACTCTGCTTTAACTTTTTAGCTCTGCTGTAGCTGCTTTTCTCGCACCTCGGGAAACTTCTCCACTAGTTTCTTGTAAAATGTCTCTCAATGTTTGACTTTTTAGGCGCCAGATTGTCCTGCTGCGCCATATAAGGTGGAATGGGAGAATTCAAATGAGAAGCTGGAGAACGAGAAGCTGATTTCAGTTTTGCGAGTTGCTGCAAATTAAACGTATCAGGAAACCAGAGTGATTTATAAATGTAAATAAGTCAATTTATCTCCCAATTATCAATGTTCGTCTCTTTTTTTTGTTTCGCTATCTGCATTTCTGTGCCAACAGTCTGTGCCTCAGTCTTTTTTCAACAGTCTGTGCCTCAGTCAGATTATGTGCTTAAGCTCCACTTAAACTCCAGCGCTGAAGACGGTGAAAACTGTTAGAACTGTGTGTTAAAGTGTTTTTACAGCAAAGGGGGATTATTATGTTATTTTACTTAGAAATCTAGTTCTGCGTGGAGCTGCAGCAACTCTGCAGCATTGGAGCGATTATTCAGGCCTGATTCTCACCCCAAACAGAGTCAGAGTCACTGATGAGGATTTTGAGGCTAAAGTGTTTCTGAATTTTAATAAAGACTTTGAATGTCATGTCTGTTCATAAACCAATCAAACATAACATTATGACCAACTCTTTGTTTCTACACTCATTGTCCATTTTATCAGCGCCACTTACTGTATAGGAGCACTTTATAGTTCTACAATTACAGACTGTAGTCCAGCTGTTTCTCTGATACTTTGTTAGCCCTCTTTTACCCTGTTCTTTAGTGGTCAGGACCACCATGGACCCTCACAGAGCAGGTGCTATTTGGGTGGTGGATCGTTCTCAGTAACACTGATGTGGTGGTGGTGTGTTGTGTGTGTTGTGCTGAATGTGAATGCCTGATCAGTGTATCTTGCTGAAATGTTTAAATTGGAGCAGTTTTATTTCAACAGTTGACAACGTTTTTGAACAAAGTTTTCTGGTTTGTATTCAGTTATTTTTGTTGATTTTTATTAGGAAGAACCTGTAATGATTGACTTTGCCTTTAGTCTTAATGTTTGTTAAATATCACAGGTGTGTAAGTTTGAATGTTGCTCACACTTCCTGGTGATCTTTTTGTATATTTGCAGCTTTTCAGTTGTGTGTTTCTTTCTGGCACATCATTAAATGCAGTGTCTTGTTCACACTGTCAGTTGGGCCTGTTTGGTGTGTCAGGTGGAGAGTCACAAACATTCTGACAATCGTGCTTTGAAAGTAGCTAAAAAGTCACTACTCTTTCTGGAAAAGTAGCTAAATTGTAGCTAGCTACAAATTTTTGGAAAGTAGCTATAAAGTAGCTAATTACTAACTAATAATAATTTTACTATATACTATATATATATTACTAATAATATATATATATATATATGAAAATGTAAAGTTATTTAAAACAATTGTTAAAGGGATTCTCATTTGATTATTAAATGTGACCTTTGCTGTTTGTGTCTATCAGTATGCACTCTATATTATATGTATATTTATTTATAACAAAAAATAACATAAAATATCACTTTACTTTAAGCACTCAGTGATGGCATCTTAAAAGTTCATAATATTTTCATAATTATTACTATTACAGATGTTTTATAAAGATGTAAAATTAATAATAAATTAATAAATTAATAAATTTTTATGCACTGGGACATTTGTTTTTCAACTTATTATTATTAAGTCACAGAATTATTTCTTTTTTTTTTTAATAAAAACATTATCAAACATTATTAGAGTTTATAAATATGCTTATAAAGCATTTTTACCTTGTTACAAAGAGTTATGATTACATTTATAATGGCTTACAAATAAAAGATTTTTCTTTGAAACACAGACTGACAACCATTTAGGAAACTTCATTTTGAGGCACATATGTGGTAATTCACTTTAGACATTTACATTAGATATTACATTAAGTATTTCTGAACATAATCCATAATACAAAGATCAGGCCAGTGGGATACAGATCAGTTCACAAGTGGACAGGGACACAACATCGCTGTGTTGGTTCAGTGTTTAAAATACAATTGTGAGCTACAATGTAAATAAAAACAGAATGAAATAATGTGCAAATCATATCAACAGTATTTAATTGAACATAGTACTGAAGCAAAATATCAAATGTTGAAACTGAAAATTTTTAAATGCATACCCATGTTTAATTTGATGCCAGCAACATGTTTCAATGTGGCAAACAAGGGCTCTGATAAAAGAATAAAACTATTTAAGTTAATTTGCAAAGGGTCCGTAATGTGATGGGGTATAAAAAGAGCATCCAAAAGAGGCTGGGTCTTTCAGAACCCATTTCAGAAATGGGGAGGGGTTCACTGCCCTGTGAAAGACTATGTGGACAAGTGGTGCGTGCATCGATACAAGAGTAAAGCTTCTCAATGTCTTGGGCATTTCATCATCTGTGGTGCATGATATCATTAAAAGATTCAGAGAATCCTGAGAAATCTGTGTATGCAAGGGACAAGGCTGAAGACCAATATTGAATAGCTATGATCTTCACGTGGCAATGCATCAAAAATAGACATGATTTTGTAGTGGAAATCACTGCATGGGCCTAGAAACAGTTCACTGGGTGAACACAGCGAATACCATGTAAAGAGGAAACCGTATAATCCAAACCAATAATCAGAATTTGAAGTTCTTTTTGGAAATCATGAACAGTTCCTCCAAAAAGAGAAGAAGAACCATCCAGTTTGTTATCAGTGCACAGTTCAAAAGGCAGCATCTGGGATGGTATTGGGGTGCATTAGTGCACTAGGCATGGGTGACTTGCACATCTGTGAAGGCATCATTAATGCTGAATGATATATGCAGATTTTGGAGCAACACATCATGCCATCCAGATGACGTCTTTTTCAGGGAAGCCCTTATTTCACCAAGACAACGCCAAACCACATCCTACAAATTTTAGAACACCGTGGCTCTGTAGTAAAAGAGTCAGGGTGCTAAAGCGGCCTGCCTGCAGTCCAGATCTGCCATCCACTGAAAATATTTGCCACATTATGAAGCCAAAAATATGACAAAAGAGACCCCAAACTGTTGAGCAGCTGACATTTCAAACAACAATGGAGAAACATTTCACTTTCAAAACTACAGCAATCGGTCTCCTCAGCCTCCCCTTACAGAATGTTGTTTAAAGAGGTAATGAAAAACAGTGGTAAACATGCCCCTGTCCCAACTTCTTTGAAACATGTTGCTGGCATCAAATTCAAAAGGGATACATACATTTTTCAAAACAAAATAATTTCATAGTTTCAACATTTGTTATGCTGTCTTTGAGCTGTTTTCAATCAAAATTCAGGTCTAAATGATTTGCATGTCATTACATTTTGTTTTCATTTGCATTGTGTACAGCATCACAACTTTTTGAGAAGCAGGGCTATATAGTATACATAGTACTGCATATTAAGAGGTATTTAATTTTTGTAGTTGAGTGATTTATATGATTTTTGTCACACTCATTCTTTTGGTTCTATTTGCTGTGGTGCTAGTATGTTAGCATTGACCTCTACCCATGATCTTGCTTCAGCTTGTTTGTGGATGGATGACAGCATTAAGAGGAGAAAATTATAGCCCACCCAGCCCTCTGTGTGCTTTACAGTGTGAACTTTACTAATACGATCAATAGCCACCATTGCCTCATGTGAAAATGACCTGTCAAAGCTAGGGCTAAATGTGAGGGTAGAGTCAGGTCAAAGGTTCCCTCTGGATTAATGTCCACGGGAAACAACCAGACCTAAATCAATCATTCATTAATCAAGGTGAGGAGATAGGAGCAAGGGTCAGAACCAAAGGGAAGCCACGAACAGCACCAAAGTAAACGCTGTGACCTTTTTCAGATGAAGGACATTTTATTGGACACATGCAAGACTTTCCATAACAGTCTTTAAATAGTTACTGTGCATACAGGGTGATTCATTTTCCTCCAGTGTCCTTTATTTTCAGTTAAATTAACTTCTTATGAAATACAGTTTTATGATAATAAGCATCCTCATCTCTAAATGATAATTAAAATCTTTGAGCTGAGCATAGTGATTTTATGGAGTATTTTATTGCTTAGCCCACTAAGGGACCTGAAAGAAAAAAAAAGATTACAGACTCTGTGAACACTAAGCACTTAAATCCTCAAGCTTTAACAATAGTCCATTGGAACGTATAATACATACAGTAAAACAAGTTTGATTTTTCATTTGGATTCATAAGGCCTATTTGTCCTGGCCAAGTTGAGGAGTTTAGTGTTGTGGCAATAAATGCAGCGAGTACACTTTTACAAGGTCAGTTATGATGGTGTTGAATGTTAAAGACAGCAGAAAGGGGCCCTGTCTCTCTGCAGTACGGAGGTTTCACTAAGCTGGTCTACATGGTCAGAATACAACTCCTCACTGTATTGAATAGACTGTAAAATATTACTGAAAATCTACGCAGATGAACCAACTAGCCCTACTTCATTCTCCATTGAGAGAGCTCACATTTTTATCTTAAAATACCTTTTTATCTTAAAATGTTGTTCAGATAATGTTATTCCAATTATTTTTGATTATTAATGCGAAGATTAATAACTGATCATCACATAAAGTCTACTCAGGCTTTAGCAGAGCTCAGTAACACTGAGATTATGAGTGATCATCACATTGATTTATCTAAAAGACAGGAGGCTGAGCTGGAGGTGGCGGAGATGAAGATGCTGAGATTTTCGTTGGGAGTGACAAGGATGGACAAGATTAGAAATGAGCAGATCAGGGGGACAGTGAAGGTGGAGCAGTTTTGGAGATAAAGCCAGAGAGGCCAGGTTGAGATGGTTTGGACATGTGTTGAGGAGGAATAGTGGATATATTGGTCAAAAAATGTTGGAGATGGAGCTGCCGGGTAGAAGGAGAAGAGGTAGACCTGAGAGAAGGTTTATGGATGTAGTGAAGGTGGACATGGAGATGGTTGGTGTAAAAGTAGAGGAGGCAGTGGATAGGGCAAGATGGAGGCAGATGATCCGCTGTGGCGACCCCTAAAGGGAGCAGCCGAAAGAAGAAGAAGACATTGATTTATCAGACTACTCAGGCTTTAGCAGAGCTCAGTGACACTGAGATTAATAACTGATCATCACATTGATTTATCAGTCTACTCGGGCTTTAGCAGAGCTCAGTAATCCTGAGAGTAATAATCACTGTGATTTATCAGTCTACTTAAGCGTTGGCAGGAACTTCAGCATGTGTTAAGAGTTTTATTTTAGGTCATCTTTAGGATTTATCAAAGAAGCATGCTTACTACATGCCTTGTGCTGATTTTAAAATAGTTAATAAACAAGCACTGATGGTGTTTCTTTAGAAAGTTTATTTTTACATAGTAGGTTAGTGACCGCTGGGACCGCTAGTGACCGCTTAGTGGATTAGTACTCTAAAAATGTTCTTCTTAAAAAAAGTAACTGTACTCTAAATTGTGCCTTTACAAAATGTAACTTGGACTAAATACCGATACTTAATTCTGTTTTCTGAATACGCATTTCAAAGGTTCATATTCCGTTACATGCCCTGCGATGGACTGGCGACCTGTCCAGTGTTATCCTGCCTTCCGCCCGATGACTGCTGGGATAGGCTCCAGCAACCTCCGCGATCCTGACAGAGAAGCGGATTAGAAAATGAATGGATGGATGGATGGATATTCCGTTACAATCCAAACCTGGCTGTACAGCAATATCACAGCACTGAGTCATGGTTACATGCATGAGGGAATGGATCATACATTTTTAATGCAGGACATCATTTTGAATCTTGATAAAGCAAAATACTCACTTCAGCTCGATGACACATTGGACAAAATGTATTTAGATCTGATTTTGCATAACTATTAGAAAACAAACTGATTTTTCTGAAACATCCTTGTGGAGTGTTCAAAAGTTTAAATGACTCATTTGCTAAAAGTTATTTTCCTGTTTCATCCTTTGCTCTCAACAGTATAGAAAAAAAGGAAATTCTTATTGGATTTCAGCTCTTCTTGGTCAAGCCCACAACCATAAATTATGCCAAAGGCAGTAATGTTTGCTGTGAAATGCTGTCATTCCTGATAGAGGGACTGAATTTATCGATCTCATTAGGGAATGGTATTAAAATCTGTGCAGGTTTGGCACGGAGAGAGATTTAGATTGAGGAGGGTTCGTCTCTTGAGTCAAATTGAGTTTGATCCTTATCAATGTCTCAAGCTGTTTTAGGCTGCCAATCTTTAGGTGAATTACCTGCCTACTTACTTTGCTTATCTGGAAGCTGTCCAATCCCTGGAGCAAGGAGGGACCTATTTGTCTGTATTACTTAAAGAAATGGCAAGTGCAGAATGACAACCAATGTGATAAAAGGCCACAAACTCCATTCCATCATGGGTAAAGGTCTAAAACTTTTTAACTGATTGCACAGGGTGTTTTTCAGAGATAAGTAGTAGCCTGTTTCTTAGTAACATATAACAAAGTAAAAATTTGGCAAATACACCGTCTTGGGCATTTTCTTAGTAACATATAACAAAGTAAAAATTTGGCAAATACACCGTCTTGGGCATTTTCAGATCATAGTATGTTAAAAACTTGTAACATTTCTTAATCAGTGCCACAAGGTTCAATTTTAAGGCTTTTGATTTTCTATTTTTACATGTTACTTCTAGGTAATATCATCAGGAAATATAATTTTTCATAGCTATGCTATGCATATACTGTACATTTCCATTTCCAATGAAAATCAAGGCTCTGTTGACAGGCTTATTAGTGGTGTGTTAGACATTTCTCAGCAGATGTTGTGAAATTGTCTACATCTAAATCAAGAAAAAAATTAAATACTATTTCTTGGTGCTAACATTCAGAGAAAGCTGCTTGTGAGAAAACTAAGCCCTTTTGTTTTGAATACCAAACCTGAGGCATAAAACCTGAAAGTAATCTTAGATTCTGAACTCTTTGTACTCTCTTACCCCTCTGTGGGGATTCAGTACTTAAGTAGCAGGAGAAATTATTTTTTGGGAAATACTTTTACTTGTGTATGGGTTTAGGCTTCTCCACACACATTGGAATTGACTCCAATTTTACAGTCACCTCATGTCTAACCTACAACACTACACTATATTGCCAAAATCATCTGCCTTCACACGCATATGAACTTGAGTGACATCCCATTCTTAAAACCCATCCATGGGGTTTAATATGATGTCAGCCCAACCTTTGCAGCTATAACAGCTTGAACTCTTCTGGGAAGGCTTTCCACAAGGTTTAGGAGTGTGTTTATGGGAATTTTTGACCATCTTCCTGAAGCACATTTGTGAGGTCAGACACTGGTGTTGGACGAGAAGGCCTGGCTTGCAGTCTCTGCTCTAATTCATCCCAAAGGTGTTCTAACGGGTTGAGGTCAGGACTCCACACCAAAGTTGCTCATCCATGTCTTTATGGATCTGCTTTGGTGTGCATTCATGTTGGAATAGGAAGGGGTCATCCCCAAACTGTTCCCAAAAAGTTGGGAGTATGAAATTGTCCAAAATCTCTTGGTGTGCTGAAGCATTAAGAGCTCCTTTCACTGGAACTAAGGGCCTGAGCCCCACTCCTGAAAAATAACCCCACACCATAATACCCCCTCCACCAAACTTTACACTTGGCACAATATAGTCAGACAAGTACCGGTCTCCTGGCAACCGCCAAACCCAGACTCATCCATTGGATTGCCAGAAGGAGAGCCGTGATTCATCACTCCAGAGAACATATCTCCACTGCTCTAGAGTATAGTGGCGGCACTGTAAACCACTGCATTCGATGCTGTGCATTGCACTTGGTGATGTGAGGCTTGGATGCAGCTGCTCTGCTATGGAAACCCATTCCATGAAGCCCTGTAAGCTGTTCTTGAGCTAATCTGAAGGGCACATGAAGTTTGGAGGTCTGTAGTGATTGACTCTGCAGAAAGTTGGCGACCTCTGCGCACTATGTGCCTCAGCATCTGCTGATCCCGCTCTGTCATTTTATGAGTTGCTGTCGTTCCCAATCACTTTCACTTTGTTATAATACCACTGACAGTTGACTGTGGAATATGTTGTAGCAAGGAAATTTCATGACTAGACTTGTTGCACAGGTGGCATCCTACCACGGCACCGTGCTGGAATTCACTGAGCTCCTGAGAGGGACCCATTCTTTCATTAACATTTGTAGAAGCAGTCTGCATGCCTAGGTGCTTTGTTTTATATAACTGTGGCCATGTAAGTGATTGGAACACCCAAATTCAGTGATTTGGATAAGTGAGTGAATACTTTTGGCAGTATAGTGTATTAGAGACACAACTGCTTCGCTCTCATATTTAACACTCTAAAAGTTTGTCCTGTCAGTTTTATCGGTAGCAGCGCAATATGGTCCTTTGTCCTGCGAGGTTCATGTAGATTTGCCTCACACTCCCACAGGTGAAGGTAAATTGGAAGTGTCAGAGCATTCTCAGGACTCCAGATGGCAAACTGCTCCACCCTCAGCCTCCCCAACCCGGCCACTCTGCTCCATGCTTCCCTCTGTGACTTGAGGTAGAGGTGGAAAATGCTGTCTGCCAAAGCTGGCACCATATGTTCATACTATCATGTCATCATTAATTAAAAAATATACATGAATAAACATACTACTTATAAAAATAAAGCTGTCAAAATGAAAATGCTGTAGAAGACCATGCCATAAACATGTTGCTGTCAGGAGCTGTCATGAAATGTACATCCAGTAAAATAACAGTTACTATTTTTTCAGGACAGAGACCATAACGTTTGATGTAGTGACAGCTTATGCCACATGCTAAGTTTTACCAAGTTTATTCTGGTTAGTAGTCAAACATTATGGCAAATGTTATGACATTTATTGTTATATTAACACTGTAAAGTAACCCTGTTATACTGACACTGTCATCTTCCATGGCAGGTTTATGGCATGGTTATGTGAATATTACATAGCAGGGTTCAAGTAAAGTTGCCCCATCACCTTTGGCTCATCTAAAGAACATTTCAGAGAACAATTCTTCATGTAAAGAACCTTTTTCAGGTTTAAAAAAAATGAGGAAACGTCTATGTAAATGATAACACTAACCTCTGCTGCCATGTCTAAAGGATTTTAGTAGCTTGTTTGCACTAAGCTAATGGCAAGCATGATGAAGACTTTCTGATGAGGCTGAAGTCAGCTTCTTATTTGAAAATCCCTTTCTATCTTAAATAATTCATTTAACATTAAAGGTGGAAGGGAAAATACATTGGAACCAGAATGTTACTGTTCTGTCTAAGAGACAGGAGGTTGAGCTGGAGGTGGGAATGCTGAGATTTTCGTTGGGAGTGACAAGGCTGGACAAGATTAGAAATGAGCAGATCAGAGGGACAGTGAAGGTGGAGCAGTTTGGAGATAAAGCCAGAGAGGCCAGGTTGAGATGGTTTGGACATGTGTTGAGGAGGAATAGTGGATATATTGGTCAAAGAATGTTGGAGATGGAGCTGCCGGGTAGAAGGAGAAGAGGTAGACCTCAGAGAAGGTTTATGTCTGTAGTGAAGGTGGACATGGAGATGGTTGGTGTAAAAGTAGAGGAGGCAGTGGATAGGCCAAGATGGAGGCAGATGATCTGCTGTGGCGACCCAAAAGGTAGCAGCTGAAAGAAGAAGAAGATCAAATTTAAAAAGGCATTTCTAGATTATTTTCTATATCAGCATATGGTTTACTTTGTAGCCGTTTCCATCTAATTTTAGCAATAAAACAAGACTAGTAGTGAACTACTTACAGAGGCTAATTACAAATATGATTTTACTATATATAATAAATGATAAATTACAGACATGCATGTTTTAGCTCTGAGAAATTATTAGGCCTTCTCTGAAGACTTAGAGGGCACTGTTGGTTCTCCTCTCGGCAGATATAATAAAATTGATAATTATATAATTAGATTGAAATAAGTGTTTTTTTATTTTAAAAAAAGGATAAAAAATCTTTTATTCCATCACTTTTATTCCAAATGTAATTTCTTCAGATTTTTTTTAGTAGCATACTGTATTTTTTTCTTACTTTGACTATTGCAGCTATTCCTTTGTGGTTTGCAGATCATCCCCACGCTTTTTGTTGTTGTTTTATTTATTTATTATTATTGTTATTTTTATTTTTTTGGAATTCTAGGTAGTATTGAAGAGAAATGAATCCTTTAAATACAGTGAAAAATCAGCATAGCACACCAAAAAACCTCTTGCTGTTTTTGTATGAGGAGAATCTTTCACCTGCTGTATTATTGCCCTCCTGGTAACAGCAGCAGGCTCACAGGTGTCTGGTGAAGCACTGCAAGTAATTTATAAAAGCCATGAGGGAAATAAAACATGGTGCCACTGAGGAAAACAGCTTTGTGAATGATATTCAAATGCAAGTGGTCTTTTTCTTAGCATCTAACTATCTGACCTTTTCTGACCTTTTCTCTCTATAGATAAACAGTTAGTGAGTTGCCAGCTTATTAGAAACAACTACCCTGTACCTACATTCAGTGTTCATTTTAGCAGAAAAACCTACCATATGGGTGCACTTTGTAGGTTGTTGCTCATCTACTGATGTACAGTTAATCATTTCCATTTACTTCATCCATCAGTGACAAGGACCACCAGAAGGACCGCAAACCAGGTGCTGGACCATTTTCATTATTGCTGGGACTATTTCAGTATTGCTGAGATTTTTGCTGGTATATTTTTATATAACCCCATTTCCAAAAAAGTTGGGATGCTAAGCTGCAAGTCATCAGCAGGAAGGCATTGAAGTGGTTGCGGTGAGTCCGTAACAGGGCGAGCTTTCAATGCCTTTTGTAATTAAGGTAGCTAATCTTATGCAGCTTTTGTCTTCTACACTACAGTAGTTCGAATGATTGCAGCCACTGGAGGAATGAGCTGATTTCATAGTCCATAAACACAAAGCGTGCCATACAGCTCACTCCCATACTGATAATAAGTCACAGTCTTGAACAGTGAAGCCAGAAAAAACCTCAGCACAACGGCTGCAGCTTTTAATCCTCAGCCTTTTATTCTTCAGCATCAGCAAATCATCAAATCACACTGCTGCTGATGTTAATACCACAGTGACTGGCAGCCAGACAAGTTTTACACTGAGAGTGATCAGTTTGTTGGAGCTACTGTCTTACTCTCTCTCTCTCTCTTTCTCTCCCACTCTCTCTCTCTCTCTCTCTCTCTCTCTCCCTCACACACACACACACACACACACACACACACACACACACACACACACACTGTCCATTTTTTTCTCTCTCTGCCTCTTACCTTTTTGTCTTTTCTTTCTTTCTCTCACTCTCTCCTACACTTTCCCTTTTTCTCTCCACTTCTCTCTCTCCACCCATCTCTCCCTCCCTCTCTCTCTCTCTCTCTCTCTCTGCCTGTCAGTTGTTTGCCCATAACTCTAGCTCTAGCCCTGACTAAGCACTCCACATAAACAGCATCTCTCTCTCTCTCCTCTCTGCTTGTTTGACCAGGCTCTCTAGCTGCCGGTGATTCAGGCCGGGCCTGTCCTCTTAGCTAATTGATTTAAGCCAGGCCTGCCTCCTTCCCATTGCCCATGTGTAAGAGCCCCCCAGGCCCCATAAACTGCATTAGCTGTATGACTGATAGATTGACAGTAGTGCTTCCTGGTGTTGGGGCTATACAAACGCATATGGAAACAAATAGGGATATCATCACTGACAGAACAAAATCTCTTTTTCTTGTATTTTTTTTTCAATAACCTCTTACAAAGCCTTATTATTCACTTCTATAACCTAAGAAAAACTTCATTTGTTTGCATTGAGGTCCCTGTAGCTATTGAACAGTAAACCTTAGTATGTAAAAAACCTGGAATGTTCATGGGTTAAAAACATTAAAAGTACCAGCTACAGTTGAATCCTTGTGAAAACAAACAGAGCAATAGAAATGACTTCTTAGAAATGTCATTAGAATTCATTAGAATTAGAAATTAGAAATGAAATCTTTTTATGCTATCCCGCATTTAAAGTTAATCCCATAAAATTCCAAGCAAATTACATACGAAGCTTTATTGTTCAGTAACTACAGAGACTTCAGTGGAAACTGGTTGAGCTGTTGTTTGGGCCTGCCTTTGGGCTCTGGCCTGTTAAGTGTAACCCTTGCCCTGTAAGTCTTGCCATGTAAAGCTACTTTTGGAGGCACAAGTATCACCACTGTTGTAAGAAAACTTGACACCTCTGATAACTGGAGAAGGACAAAATATTCTTTACCTGTGAACTTTGGGATTATTACATTGTTATTAATCGTAACACTCATTGTTCAGTGATTATTATTCAGTAACTGCCATGAAATTAATACATAAGTTATGTAGTTATGAGAGTGAGGAACTGAAGTGTAAGCACACATACAGGCTCTTGTGCTGCTTCTGACAGTGCCCATGGCAGTGCATGGACAATGTCAAACCATGAGCTGTCTGTCTTTCTATGGAACAGCTATGTAAAAAAGATTAGAATCTGCCACTGCTAAGGCAAGTTCAGGGGAACATTCTCTCAACAGTTCAGTGTCCCCATCTTTTGCCTTCAGCTGCAGCAGAGGAATAAACTACATGTTGATTTTTCTATAAATATGGATGCTGAACGCTCTCAGCTGATATCAAGCCATATTCAGTCATATTCAACAAATCCTGAACTTTGATACATTATGAAATATCTGCATCTGTTCAGAACACTTAATGAGATAACATAGAGCAGAACAGTACTGCTTTGCACACAGGCAGAAATCTTGCCGTTATACGAGTAATGCTATCACCATGGCAACATGGATGCATGCAACCATTGATCCCGTATTACTGTCTAAGACAGTTCAGCTGTAGGACATGGAATTAATTTTTATAACTTATTTTTTTCAATGTATTTTAATGTAAATCAATTTTCTGTGATTTTGGATTAAAAAGCAAGCAAAAACCAACAAAAATTCAATTTATGAGTTTTTTTGGCTGGAAACACCATTTTCTGAAATTCTGTATATGTATATGCATAACATAATTTCATTCAGAATAGTGTGACATGAAATGCTCTGGTCTAGAGAAACTTACCAGAATCTTTCTCAACGGTGGTGATAGAAACCAGATGTCTGAAGAGTTTAATGCCTTTAAGAGCTACATCATAAAATGTTATTATCCAACATGGTTACACATATGCTGACTGATGCCTGAAACACTGTTTGATGATGATTTTGAGAAATGATTGGGCCAAAATGCAGTTTGCAAAATTATAAATGTCAAAGAAATACAATATAAAATAGTCAACAAATGATTTTTTTTTAATTAATTAATTTATTTATGAATGTATTCTGATTTACTACTATTTTGCCATTCTATGTTTGCATTGTAGACATTGTGACCCCTGGTTCCTATCACCACCATTGAAATCTGACTCTGTAGGTTTCTCAACAGTGAACCATTTCATATCAACCACTCTGATTGGCTTTGTTTACATCTCAACCACTGAATAATGCTTTGAAAATGAGTACCTGTGAGTCCCTTTAAAGACCCAGCAAAACATATACAGACACACAGTATGTAACCATACACCACTTAAAGTCCTCCACCGCCTGTCCAGTACTGATATCATCAGTGAGTAAAGTAAACAGATCCTGGCAGAGGATTTGATTAGGCCACCGTTTACGTGGTTACAGAGGATGGGCAGAAACAGAGCTCATGTCTGACGCTGATGTACGATAACCATTATCCAATTACACTGTCCCAGCACAGTCTATTATTCTATTACACTATTGGATTCATGCACTACACATGCAATTCAAACTACACGATGACCTAAAATGATAACCTCCCCAGTACCAGATGTAGGAGACATGACACATGACATAAAATGCTTTAGTAGTCTATCCAAGCAGCTTTATTTCTCTTTCCGCAATATAGGCCTTTTTGCTAAAGTGTGTTGCGAGTGTATGGGACAGTCTGTAATGAGTTGAACCTGTGTACCATCCTCACATTCCAAGCTTTATTACTCAGTTTCTGCTTTGATGGTGCACAGTTGTTTTTGTAAGTGACCCATATCTGTCTTTCATCTGAAAACACCTCTGCCTGTGAAGTGACTTGTGTGTACATATCCTAATCCATAACATCCAATACATCATCACTGAGGTTTCCATTCAAACATTTAACACATTTTAACCCTTTAAAATCCCAGGCTTATTACATACTAAGGCTTATTAATTACTATTAACTACATGGACTATAGTGCAAACTGGCTGAGCTATTCTTAGGTTATAGAAAGGTGTGGTAAAACCTTGGATTCACCAGTAGGTCTTGGCCATTTAAGAGCTTTCCAAAAGTTTGGTAAAAGGTGAATTAGCCTGTGTATTAACTACTGTTATGGACAAGGTGATGTGACACACTTGAGCCATACAGTGTGAGACAAGAGTCTTCCTTCCCAGTCCTGTCCATGTGTTCATGTTTATTTTGGTCTAGTCCATGTGCTTTTTGTTTTGATCCCAATCCGGCCCCTTGTTTGGTTACTCCACCCCTGATTGTCCCCACCTGTGTTTCCACCTGTGTCTTGTGATCCCTGAAGCCCTGTGTTTGCCTTGGTCTGTGTTGGTCTTTGTAATGTTGTTCTTTGTTCTGGTTATACTGTTTGTATGTTTGATCCTGTTTTCATTTTGTTATGTAACTGTCCCTCCTTCTCTCTGTGTTGGCTGTTTGACCCTGGACTGTTGTGACTTTGACCCTGGATTTGCCCCTAATAAAAGTCGCTTATCTCAGCGTATGCGTCCGCCTCCTCGCTCCTCGCAATGTTGACAACCTTCTGTCAGTATTTAAAAGTAGCCCTAAAAGTTCAGAGATGCAAGGTGGAGTGAGTAGTGACCTATTTGACCCCTTAACAGGCCAGGACGCATCAATAGGCCCAGTGTTTTACTACACCATTCAATAACCTATGAATAGCCCAACCACTTTACATTGAAGTCCCTGTAGTTATTGTAATTAGCCTAAGAGTATAAGGGGTCAATGTTGCGCTTCTCCATCATTCACCAAACCCTGTGAACACTACTCAGATAAACAGTTCTGAGAGGACGTACCAAACACTTGAATTCCATTCCCGCTATGTCATCATCATTTTATCATCTCTCCTTTATCAATAAACCTACTTTTCCACCTCTTTCAAGCAAGACATTTAGGCATTTTTGAATTTCTGGCCTTTCCATCTGTTATTTTTCATGCGCATTGTAAATTCACATAAATGAGGTGGACTTTTAGTCTAATGCCATGAATAACAACAACAAATGAATGATCTAGCAACACAAATTTTCATTATGAAGTTTTTTTTTTTCTGAACAGCTCATCAGCTATAATGCATTATGCTATCACTGGTACTAACTTAAGCTAAGTTTGCTGTTACCACGCTCTGTTGATCATTAAAAAAAAACAGCTGCATGTTTTCTGATCAGACTGCTCTCATTATATTAACCTGACCACAAATCGTTTATTCCAAAAGGAATCAAAAACAATGATGTTGCTATCTATAGGATTTGCACCCCAGGCTTTACAGTCATTATTCACTACATTACCTAATAGTTATGTACACTTTAATTTTAATTCCATTTAAGACTTAAGACTATAAATCCATGTTTTTCACAATAATAAAACTTGTAATAAGTTATGCACACCCTTTGTTGCACACACTATGTTTGGAGATACTTTATGAAATGTAACACTTTCTTAAAGATATTTTCATTATTATCAGTTTCCAGCACTGCAGTGATTTGGGACAGGTTGGAGTTACTGAAGAGGACCATGTGCAATCTGTACTGCACCGGAAGGGGCGCTCAAAAGCGATGCATCTGAAAGTCAACCGAAACCGAAACAAGTCAACCGAAAAAAGCTCTATTCATTTCTAAGCTGCTTCTCCCTCAGGGCCGCGGGGGGTGCTGTCATTGGGCGGAAGACTCTTAAAGAACAGCAAAGGCAATATAAAATAGTTATTATGTACACCAACAAAGAGGGCACATTTATGAATACTATATATATATATATATATATATATATATATATATAGTATTCATAAAATCTTTATACATTTACGTCCACCCAAAGCAGGAGAAGAAATCCATCTCTGCCTCTCTCTATTTCTCTCTCTCTTTCCTGGTTCATTATATAATTAGGAAGGACCACATCTGCTGGATGGTCAGACATTAGAAAAGCACACTGACTCCAGCTGATACCATCGGTACATTACACTCAGATATGGTTTTACTTTGATAGTCTGTGTACCATGAAATTACCTAGGGCAGCCACTATTTTAGACTTACTGAAGGCCTCAGGCCTAAAATTGTTCCAAAAAAAAAACATTCTTTTTGCGGGCCTACTGCTCTCTAAATAGGCCAGGTGGCAAGATGTGGAGGCCAGAGGGACCCATGATATTAATTATTCTGCACTGTGGTTCGGTCCAGTAACTGTATAATAAATTATTGGGCTACTTTTTTTCATTTGATAAACATGCACTCACCAAGCACTTTATTAGGAATACTATGCTGGGTAGGGTCTCCTTTTGCTCTCAAAACAGTTTTAATTCTTTGTGGCATGGATTCCTCAAGATGGTGGAAACATTTCTTTGAGATTCTGGTCCAGGTCTTGTCCGATTCCTGCAGATTTTACAGGTGTTCTTCCATGCTGTGAATCTCCCATTCTTCCACATCCCAAAGGTGCTCTATTAGATTCAGATCCAGTGACTGGGAAGGCCACTTAAGACCACTAAACTCATTGTCATGTTTATGAAACCAGTTTGAGATGACTTTTGCTGTGTGACATTATCATGCTTGAAGTAGTCACCAGAAGAAGGGTAAACTGAAGGGTTGCACACAGTCAGCAACAATAATCAAATAGGCTGTGGCATTCTAGGGATGATTGGCATTAACAGGCCCAAGTGTACCTAGAAAACGTTATCCACACCATTACACCACTCCAGTAGCCTGGACTGTTCACACATTGCCCGCTTTGTCCATGGAATTTGTGTTGTTGGCACCAAATTCTATCCCTACTATCTGTGTGCCTCAGCAGAAATCGAGATTCATCAGGCCAAGCAACATTTTTGTAGTTTTCAACTGTCCTGTTTTGATAAGCCTGTGCCAATTGTAGCCTCAGCTTTCTGTTCTTTACTGACAGAAGTTAAACCTGATGTAGTCTTCTGTTGTAGCCCATCCTCCTCAAGGTTCTTTGTGTAGTGAGTTGTGCATTCTGAGATTATTTTTTTTTTGCTTTCCACAATTGTGCAGAGCAGTTATTGGAGTTTCATAGCCTTTTTTACAGAACCAGCCTGGCCATTCTCTGTTGACCTGTCTCATCAACAAGATGTTTCTATCTGGTCTGTTCAATCTGGATTGCTTCTTGAATTAGACATAATACAGGGGAGCCAATCCAAGCAGACTTTACTTATATATTTTAGTCTTAAAGGTACGGTAGTAGGAAATACAGTACCTTCTTTATTTACAGTTTATGTACTTTTGGTACATAAACCAAAACAAATTTGAAAATTTGGACATGATTAACTATTATCATACCACTTGGAGAAGTACAGGGCTACAGTTTGATACTTTATAACTCTCACATCTGCGATGTTATTTGCCACCGTCATTCAGTCTGGATAAGTCCGTATTGATTGCCAAAAGGAGAATGGATAGCTCATGGCAGAGATTTTAGCAATGGGGCTGGTCCAGATTACAAACTGCAGAGAAATATATTGACTCAGCAAGCCACAGAAAATTAAGTATGAGTGTTAAGCAATTGCTTTTACTTACCAGTGAGACCATCTCAAGGGGTGGTGAATTTGTAACAGCTGTGGAACATTTTGTACCCCACCTTTGCAGGACAGGAGTAGAGCATGCAGGAAATCCTCTTTCATCTTGAATGATAGTGCACATCGACTTCATGCCAGAATTACAGCTTATATATGATATTTGGGCAGCCTGAGATATAGGTTTAACTCGCCATTACTTTAAGCCAGTAGAGGCTATGACATTGGCTTATGTGTGCAATTCCTAAACTAGATGACTTGTACAGATCATTGTGCTTCCTGAAATCAGCCAAGTCATTAGCTGTTCATAAGAGAATAAGAAGGGCTGCCTAATAACTACAGACACGTTTTAATGAAACGGAACTGCTGAAGTGCATGAAAATGGAGGGCTTTGAGGCTAAGAGCCTTGCGCTTTAAGCCACTGGCTTAAATCATGTCAAAGGAGGGGTACACATATATCAATACACATATTTCACATATAATATATATTCTAGTTTTTGCATCATGATTTAATGTAGACAGAAATGAAAAGGATCAATTAGCCAAAACAAGACTGTGGTACTGAAAGCATAAACACAAACAAAGACAAAAACATGATATAGAATAAACACGTTAAAGTGCACATGTTTTCAGTTGCAGTACAGGATGTTTTTTATTCTTACTAGTAGAAAATATTAGAATTTTTGTCTGTACATCCACTATGTCAAAGACTTTTATTTTACAAAATCGACAGGCAAATTAATTGAAAAACCTGAAAAAAGCATTGGGGAAGCAGAACAAGTGCAGATGCTTCCACACAGCTGTAGAACATAATACAACTAAGCAATAAAATCCTACCAGAGAGAAACTCTCAAAGACATCTAATGATTTATTTTTGAGAACTATATCGGTAGCTTTTCTCTCATTTTCGTATACTAGAATCTAGAACTGTCATGTTTCTTTTTGATAGTTAAACTCAGCCAATATTGAATTAATACATTTATTCTGTTTGTGACTGATTGTACTGATGCTGCCCTTGTTTGTGTTATGTTGCTGGGGACTGTTTTAGGCATCTGCTATTCTTTTTTGGCCTACGGCACTTTCAATTTGACATGGTATGGTCCAGGTTGTGGGGAGGAAGTGATGCAAGCATTTAAATATGTAGTGTAATGAAATTATATTGTAGTAAATATAAAAATCTGGAATTGATAAGAATGGATTGTAGGGGAGAAGATTATTCTTACCCTTAAAACAAGTGTTTATTTGTTTGTTTGTTTGTTTAGTGACTGGTTTGGTTGGAAACCAAAGGATTAAAATTTTGAAATGGCAAAATAAAACTTTCCAATCAAAATGCTTAGCACACAACTATAATCCTGTGTGAGCGCTAGCTGTAATTAGTATTGTTGTGGTCATGTTTTTGACCAAGGTTTGGCAGCTCTAATAGTAATGGATCACCATGCATCTTGCCATACTTCAAAATATGTATAAAAATATTGAGCAGGCACTTTGAATCAAAATCCAAAGAGGAAAGGATCGAAGTGACTTAGAGTAAGTGTTCATTGTTAGCACCTTATTTGGGAGAAACATTTCTTCTGTCCTGTTTGGACTGGTCTCTTCCAGGATGAGAAAGGCCCCATTCACAGGGCATGAGGGCTGACTGAATGAAATCATATTCACAGAACACTTATAGGAGTTTTGGACCATGTTATATAGAGCACTTCATCACCATCATCAAAATACCAGTTGAGGGAATATCCTTTGGAAGAGCAGCATCCAATCCCTCCGGCACAGTTCAGAGACTTGTAGAATCTGTACCAGTGCATATTGAAGCTGTTCTGGTGGCCCAACACTGTACTAAGACACTTTGTTTTGTTTTTTTTTTCTTATAATTAGTCATCTATCAGTATTTATATGCAACTCACAGGACATATGGCCTTGCAAAAAGGAAAAATATATGCACTGCAACCATTCTAGCTTCAAAACGATCATTGGCTTTGCACAAGCATGGCGCCCTACCATAACATGAGTCAGTAACTACACATCAGAGGTGCACAGAAGCACTACCAGTCAGTGTTAGAGATTAAAGACGGAGAGATGTAGGATTTTTTCGACTTTTTGTTTATTCCTGATTAGCACTCAAACCAACTTCCGTTCCATTTTGAGACAGAAATCACAGGCAGCTTCATACAGCCCATGATTTTCTCGCATTAATTCCTTCTGCATCATAAAGCACAAACCAGAATCGTGGGCAGTAAATGGGGGGCGTGATTCACTCGTGTCTGAGTTGGAACAAAGATGTGAGAGCCTGTGGGTTTTAATTAACTTCAGCAGCCGTACAGATGGAGGACAAGGACCTAAATCACCAATGACAACCCCAATCTACCTCTTTATTAGTAGAGGACATGAACGCTCTCGCCCCGACAAACTACGAGATGCTGCCACCATCATAAAGTACAACCCAGAAGACAATTGGATTTAAAGCAAGCACATTCATTTTGGCTTTGTCACTGAATCTGACAGCTTTAGTATGGTTGTGAATGAAGTGTACTGTGATTTGTAGCTGATGCTGGCTTCAAACACATGGCCCAAGGTTAAACTCTAAGCTGGGAAGGAATTTATCAATGTAACAAAACAATAAGCAAGTGGATGCTGATGTAACCTCTGTATACAACTTTTAAACATAATTACACAGAAGATTAATAGTTTCTTTTGGACACATTTCACAAAGAATGGCAGGCCAAACATGTTTCAACTGGCTGGTTTGCAACTGTTAAATCAATGTTGTTTTCAGTGACACGGCAATACGCACACACAAACATGCTCGAACACATGGCCTTGACTCTCTGCAGTTCAGTGGTTTTTAATGGGTGAAAATTAACTTTTGCTCAGTAAGCGAGAAAAACAGAGCTACAGCTGCTTTAAATCTGCAGGCCTAGGAAATGTCAAGTGGTGAAGATACAAGAGGCCAATAAGAGAGGTGAAAAAGCTCTGGAGGTGATGTCAATCACTGTTTGTTTCATTTTATTAGACATTTGCTAATAGGTAACACTCAGGTGAGGCATCCTCTTAAATAGGGATCAATTTTCTTTCATTGAATGCCTGTAATTACAAATAACAAGCCAGTGGAGCCACAAAGGTCAGGAACAAAACTGCCTTATGCTGCTTCTGAAGAATGCAGTCAGGCTGGACATAAAAGACAGAGGCTATCTGTTAATTAGCAGTTCATGGTCTGCAGATTATTTTGGTTTTCGGTTGAAATATATTGTTTTTCAAATTTGAACTATAAATGGCCAGGGCCAAACTTTTATTACACACTTTTATACCATATGAATAACTCAACTAGCTTCCATTGAAGTTCATTTTGTAATGATTGGCCCCTCCCAGTCCGGTCCATGTGTTTGTGTTGTGTTTTGGTTTAGCACAGGTGTTCTTTGTTTTGGTTTTGTAGTCCAGCCCCCTTGTTTAGTAAACATCACTTACCTCAGCACATGCGTCCGCCTCCTCGTTCCCTACACATTTACACATTTATTACCAAATAATAGGATTTTAATGGGTGAAACAATAAAAAAGGACCTAACTGAATCTTTTTTTTTATTATTCCTTGGCCACTCCACCACCCCCTGTTTTCCAGGGGACATATTATTATTTCTTTTTTACTTTCTTTTTAAAGTCACAGCTCATCATTTATTAATAATATATAAGGTGTTGTGGCACCACAACCACCCAACACCCCTCCGAACAGGACCTAACTGAATGACAGGAAACCATACTTATCTTTCTTGTAAATTTTAAAATACTATCTCTGAAAAAAGACTTCATCAGCCTGACCACCCCAGAGTGAAGACCACAGTTTCAATTAATGTGTTTGGGATTATTGGATTGTGAGAGGCAGAAAATGCAACCAACTTCTAAGACTGAACTGGAGGTGTGAAAAAAAATCCATGCAGAGTTCTTTGAAAAGCTGAAAGCAAGTCTCTCTAAAGCAATTAAAGCTGTAGTAAAGGCAGAGAGTGGACACACTATATTGCTGCTGTCAGAATAAAACCTCATATCTCCAAAATGGTAACTTTACAGAAGAAGGAGAAAACCTACTTTACTTTCAACGTACATAAATGGAACCAAACTTTTTTCCAAGTCATTTTTGGTCGCTTCTTTTGGTCCATTCATCATGAAATTTATACATAATGTAAAGGACAACAGGCACATTCAAATTATGTCAAAAGCTGAAAAATGCCAAAAATCAAGATACAAGGTTTTGTCCTGACAGCAGCGATATGCTGAAATGTTTGATATTATGTTTAGTTGTTGTCACTTCTGTTAAATTCTCTGATTAAAAAAAAAAGTACTTAAAATGGCCACATGGTGAACAGTTAGATCTCTTTTTTTTTAAATAAATGAATCCCAATGACTGAAAAATAGTGTGTGTCACTACTGAAACATATTTTCTGAAATGAAGTAAACTTTTTTTATGTTTTAATGAAAAATATTAGCCAGTCATTTACAGGCTAGCATTTTGAGTTCTACTCAAAATTAATTACATTTAAATAACTACTGAAATATTCAGTACTGAAATATTTGGTGACATTTCATTAGTCTTATAATTATTCCATTGGTGACAAAATGAAATGTATCATTTGTTCAAATAAAATAAGTTATTGGGTCACACAAAGCAAAAGCATTTTAGTCTAAAGTCGTAGTCATTTAAAAATCTGAAATGGAATATGAAATCTGACTTTGAACCACTTTGGTAGAATGAGCCATATGTAACAACACTATGGGGTCAGAAGGAGCTTATAAATGTGTTTATCTGGGTCTGTGTGTTTCTGTATCATCCATCCATCCATCCATTTTCCAAGCCGCTTCTCCGTCAGGGTCGCGGGGTTTCTGTATCAATAAAAGAATTTTACATATGCATTATCATCGCACAAGCCACTAACTAATCACTGCTTCCTGGATAAGACTTAATTTGCTGATTTCTATTTTCTATGTAGTGAATTTAACTTATCGTAAGTGATTTCAAGTTGGTTCATATGACTCAGCATCATTGTGCCGTAGGGATCTACTGATCAGCAGCGTATTTGGGAAACACGTATCATTAAGGGAAATGATAGAGAAAGTCAAGAAATATTCCAGGGAATATTAGTGCACTCTTATTTAACAGTGAGCGCTTTGATGCAAAATTCTCTGAAAGAACTGAGGACTGAGAATTTTCATTCATACACACAACACAAAGGCCCAAACTCTCTTAGACCTACAGATTGTTCATTCATGGTAATTTCTCACTTCAGTCCAAGGAAGGATACCCTGAAAAAAATGCTCCTGTGGCTTAAAGAAGGTCACAGCATGTTTGTAGATGCATTGTTATATTTTAACTGAGCACATTCCACCATTAGTAGAAAAGGTCACCCTTATGATTAGGTGTCGTTTGTTGAAGGTTGAGGAGCCAATTTCTGTGGTGGTCTCCTCTCAAGGTCAGCCTATTTTAAATGTCACTTGAGAATACTATAACCTGCTTCTCAACACCCTGAGACCGAAATGCATATATAAATAAACCTGGCAGCCTTCAATATCCTTTTGAATCAGAGAACACATAGTTGTCTTTTTCCTTTTGTAAAAAATCACTGGGTTAACCATATCGTACCTAATGCCTGTATAGTGATACGTTCCAAAACTTTGGCTTTGCTCTCTTTAACTCATTAAAGGACCCATATCCTTTATTTCATGTATTTTATTATCATCCTCAAGGTCCACTTATGAGTGTTTGTATGGTTTCATTCATCAAAAATAGTCATAATTCATTTTTACATGACCATTTTCAACCTCTGTTTAACCAGCCGCTTTAAACAGGTTTTTAGTTACCGTGCCTGTACGACTGATATATGTGAATACAACAAAACTGATCAGCCTAGTATTGTGGCTTGTTCAAAAAGCAGTTTAAAGCACATTTATGACTTTTAACTGACTTAGAATTTAGACTTTTTAAATGCTTTAACCCTATACCTTAATTTTTTTATTTTTTAAAAAACAAATGATTATTCAATTTTGTCACTACTGAAAGAATCATAACACACCAAACCTGTACCAGATGTTTCAGTGGTGACAACTTCAGCTAATTTGCAGCAGAACTCAAAAAAAATATGCAGTTCAAGGCTAGCAAACACACTTTGAATGGTTCAAATCATAAAAGCATATTTATTTTTCATTAAAACACAAAAAAAGGTCATACACTGGCTTACATCTGGCCACATTTACTTCAAAGCAATAGGAAATAATTGCTCATCATGTGGCCCTGAGGGACAGGGATGCAGTTTCATTTCTTGCTCTAAAATGCATGGCTCTGGGTAAAAAAAGGCTCCATCTATGAACTAAAACTTTTTGTATTTTGGCGGTGACATGAAAATGTGGATTTTTTTTTTATTTAAAGATTAGTTTATAGAAACTAAAAATAAATGTTTAAAAAGATAATTTTAAAAGACCCCTCCTAATAGAAAGCATGCTATAAATGTTGGTTGATTTTTTTATATATATATTTTTATATATTTTATACATATTTAGCTTATTGCTTAATTAATCTTAATTAATACCTTGATTTTAAATACATTACATGGTAATTCTTGTAAATTTCTAAGGTCTGAATACTTGTTTTGTAAATAGTTTTAAACTTGTTAAACTGTAGGACTGCTGTTAGATCTAATTCAGTAGAACAGGTTATATATGGCCTTATGTACTTATGGTATATTTTAATACAATATTTCTGCACTATGCAAAACAGATTTTTTTAAAAGTGGGAATATTTGGTTTTCCTTGATATGGGCCATTTAAAATCAGCCCTCAGAGTAACTGCTGCATGTTTATGTTCATGCTGGTCATAGCAAAATGGATAATCATATGAAATTGGTTCACTGTGTTTTCTATCACTGTATAAGAGAAGCTCCATGCTGGCTTTATTGTTGGAAGTTCTGCAATAGTTTAAATGAGTTCAGGTCACGATGGACAGGTGACCTGTCCAGGGTGTATTCTGCCTTCCACCAGATGACTGCTGGGACAGGCTGTAGCACCCCACCCCCGCGAGCCTGAGGGAGAAGCGGCTTAGAAAATGGATGGATGGATGGAGTTTCAAAATAATGTGTCAAAATAAATGTAGCAGCATTAAAATCACATACTAAACAAGAAAAGCACATGAAACAGCAGAAATGTGTTTTTTGCATAGACCTTGATGTTAATGACATTTTGCTGTTTCACAGAAATGAAAAATAAACAGTGAGTCTATCACACTGAACCACAACACAATGTAAAATCACTGAGGAAATGCCATTCTATCAGTTCCTTAAAACTATGGTTGCCTTTTTCTACCATATTAATAGGTGCCATTAATCCAACAGCCTATATATTTTTCTAAAAACCAACCCTCTCATGTGGACCTGCTCACTCTGAATTATTATGGTGGTGACATGACCAATACTCTGACCTCTTCTCCCCATTAATCTTGTACAGTCGGATGCACTCTTGGCAGTAAAGAAAGAATTAAAGGAAGAGGAGGAATGGCGATAAAGGCACCATATAATTTTCGCTCCACCCACTCTGCTGTTTCTTTAATAAACATCTGTAGAACAGCCAGGTCTACGCCTGCCACCCGCCTCCTCTCTCAGCCCATAGCAATGAAAACGAATTACAACCAGGCAATGAGATGGAACCGTGGCCTTTTCCCAGCGGGCATCTGACTGCCTTTTGCCCCTTCATCTGCCGAGCAGTCAAGAAAGAGGAGTGGCTGGTCAAAAAATATTAAATAAATGTACTATCTCACTGTAAATCTATACATTATAATTGCATCAGGTTGGACAATAAAAAATCATACTGCAGTTCTGTCCCACTGTATTGGTGTTCAGTGGTCTGGCATCGCAACATACTGCAACAGATCTCATTCATTTACTATATGACGCATCAGTCCAGTCATAACCAATTGCATGGGACCAGAACATTGAATTTAGGTGAAGTCTAGCAGAGCTGAACTTTAAATGAATTAATCTGACCAATGCAACATGATCACCCAATCAGGTGGCATGTGGTCTTTGAGTTGTCCGTTTGTGATGAACAAGACAATCTCAAATGTTCAGCACTGTCTTTGTTGTTGTCGTTTTTTTTTTTTTTTTAATAAGTAGGTTTTTTTTAACGAAGTAGAGTTACTAATAATTGAACCAATAACTGAACTAATAATGTAAAAGTCAGAGGAGTCAGGGCGGATTTTCCAGGGGTTTTTCAAACCAAGACATACATCTTCATGTATTAATGTTACATGCACAGACTCAAAAAGAAGGTCCAGCTTAATGCTTAGGCCTCAAATGCAAAAGCTGCATTATACTGATGATGTTAATCATTCATTTAAATCTTTAGAGGAAACATCCTGCACCAAGTTTTCACTGAGTTCTCTTTGAATACTCTTTCAACATGCTTGTGATCATCAAATTCATGATGATATAAAATGTTCCACCACATGTTGGGTGCAATTACACATTTCAACCAGAGATGTCTCCAAATCCCCAAATGTTACATAGTGCTGCTTCGAACCCTTCTGCTTTTGGAACAGTTTGAAATGCATATTCTCCATATCATAGATCATTCAATGTGCACTCAGAATTACTTCAAATACTGTTGCAGTGCATATGCCAACAATATATACATATTACATGTAATAAATAAGTAAAGACATAAGCTGAGTGTAGTAGTAGAAGGTTATTTTTATGCCTCTATAGTTCGGCACATATCTAACTTACAAAGGAATCTTCACATTCAAGTAGTGATGTAACAATATTCAAGACAAGACAGGGAAGATGAGGGCTGTAAATACACAGATTAGAAACACCTGAGAACCAAAATTGCTGGGAGTGGTTACCAGCTATAGACAGGTGGCAGTGTTTATGAAGGCATGGGGCTAAGAAGGTGATAGAAAGGGGCAGGGCCAGACCAGGGAAACTGTGAACCAAGGATTCTTACAAACCATCAGTGCTAGCTCAACCGAATAATTGACATGAGCAGCTGTTTAAGGCCACACAGCCACCAGGTGGCCCCGTAACTTCTAGGTGATTACTGTACCATTATGTTGTCTATGATGCTCCAGTGAGGTGAAAAAAGTAATTGTTTACTAATTCCTGGTTAATTGTATAGTATATTAGCTAGTAATATGCAGGGCTCAAAAAAATCCTACTTTGGATCCTAAAAGACTAGAGCCAATCCGGAATGCATGATGAACTTTCTGACAAATAAAAGCAATGATACAAAATAAAAGATACTCACATATTTATGCGAGACCATCCCCTTAAATGAAATAAATAAAAATAAAAAACATCCAAGTGGGAAGACACTGGGATGAATGTTGACACCCTTTTGAAATAATTAGTGTTGACTGCAAAACCTTATCAGCTTTGACTTCTGCCCTCAAAATCCAATTTTATCCGATTTTAACTTAAAAATTATTATTATTTAGGAACATGTAAAAGGAACATAATGTAGTCATGCAGAATATGTTCACTTCTTAATTATACTCAAATTAGAGCATTTATTAAATAAATATTGACTCAAGACCTCATTTCAAGTGGATTACACAGAGAAAGCCATTATAAACTACCACATGGGATCAACTGAAAGAAGAGGATGCATTCACGCCCAATGCCAGCCTGGACTAATGTAAATGTACCAAAAGGTTGCTGTTTCAGGATAGGGCTCTGAACTCCATTGCAAAGTAAAGTTAGCCCCTAAACTGACCTTGATTTTGTGACTACGTGATCACTCACTGGCTGTCTTTTATTTAATCTGACAGGATCAAGACTCTAGCATTGGTCAGGCATGACCACATCGCACCCTGTGGTGATGATCAGAGCACTAATTCAGTCTCTCATCACAGAAGCTGCTTACTCATTACTGTAATGTACAGCTAGCATTGGTGTCTCAAATGCTCAGAGCAGAGACACAGACGAACTGTGTACAGTAATAGAATAATCATTTTAGGAAAGTGTCTCTTTAATTAATGGAACCACACCAGAGGGAGCTATTGGTAATGCAATGCAGGCTCTGCTTGTGTTCACTGTGAATTATTCATGTTATTTAGGTGGCGTCAGCTTCCACTTTCCTCTAATAACCCTGACCCCAAGGACCCCTGACTCTGACAATCAAGTGCATGGCAATTGGTCTCGGTGATTTAGAGTGCCTGAATTCAGACACTACAGGCCGTAAAACACTTTAGACAGAGAGGGGGGATGCCCCCTGCCCTCCAGGCGTGTGTTGTGCTGGGGACTGTGTTGGGTCTGTGACTATGTAGATGTTTGATCAAAGTAAAAGCATCATTATCAGAATTCTGCCATCAGATTGGCATGTTGGATAATGGATGTTAAGGAATAGAAGGTCAGAGTCAACATCAGCTCTATCTCGGTCTACTCAGATAGACATACATGAACCGCAATTTAAAATGATGGAAATCATGATAATATCATGTGATTGTTCACCACTCAAATTTAAGCCAATGTAAGCAGACCAACCAAAATTTTATTGGTGCAAAGTGATTTGCCAACCATATGCCTACATAATCAATGCTGTAAAGTCAACACTGAGCGCTGGTATACCTGCCGTCTGGCCCGTAATCCCAGCCTTGTGCTCATTGTGCATTGCTTTTATCATATAGTATCTGTAGTACTTTATGACCACCAATAGAACTGAAGTCTCAGCATTATGTTTCTTTTGACTAATCTCTAGATGAGGGTTGTTTATTTGATTACAACATTTTTGGGTTTGGGGAATGTCTTAGGGAACCGTTTCAAAATTGATGTCTCCAAGTAAAATGTAATTTATACGCACAGTATCACAGCATTTGCCCAGAAGAGACATAAGAGGCGCTGGCGTGCTGCCATGACTGATCTTTAAACAAGGCACTCATGCACTTATGCACTTAGAGCGCTCTCTCTGTGAATGATGCCTTAGCAGGACTGCCGTATGAACTCTATTTTCATTGCCATTCTTTATCCAGGCAAAGACAATATAGATTCTCCATAATATAAAACTCAATCTGCCATCTATAGCTACTGCATATGGGTAGTGTTGAGATGATGCATGCAGAGAAGTATATGATGAAGTGTTGTATCTCCTTTCAGCAGCCATCACTTTCTTATAAATGACAGCTTGTACTGAAAGCATTTCTAAACCCTGCAGGCCTAATGCAACAGCAGGACTAAAACAAAGGTCTCATTTTGGTATCTAGCACCATCTAGTGGCACTCTCATAGATTGACTGTAATTGCTGGCGCTTCAAAGGCAGCATTTTTAATCTGATTCCTGTCTATCTGTCACATCTAAGGCAAGCAGATGATTCTGAAAGTGGTGTGGGTGGAGTTTTCACTCTTTTCTGCTTGATCAGCATGAATATGAGAACAACTTAGAACAGAGGTTACCAACATTATTATCGCAACTATTACCAACTAATTAATAGTAATAATATTAGTATTATTATTATTATTATTGTTGTCATTATTATCAGTAGTAGTAGTAGCAGTAGTTATAGTAGTAGTAGAGGTAGTTGTAGTAGGAATAATAGTAATAGTATTAATGTAAAAAAATATTAGAATCTTTATTTATGGTTTACCTATTGCCATTAAAATGTTCATAAACTAATTTTATGTGACATTAAACATCACATCACTGTATGACCTTGTGCATATGTAGGTATAAGTGGCTGCTTTCAGGTCATGACAAAAATGGAGAAAATGATGACATTAACCAACTTTTTATATGGATTGCAAACCCAGAAAAAAGCACAAAAACGATATCAAGAAGAAAGAGCATCATTCAAACAAAATACGCTGACATTCATTGGATTCTAATGCACCAAGTCCATTGTGTGTGATGTGTGAGAAGCAGGTAGCGAATGAGGCTATAAAGCCATTCAGTTACTGTGCCATTTGGAGGCAAAACATGCCTTGACAATAGCAAAACATAGGCTAATTATGTGGGTCACAGCATTATCAACCCCTCTACGCCACCCAGCCCCCTGACAGTAGTTAAAAGAATCGGGAACCCCTGCTTTTGAAAAAAACTAATGTATGTGATTTTTCTTGTGCTAATTCAGTGAGCAAAGGTCTGAAAACTTCATAGAAATGGTTCGGTAAGACATTCTCGGTCTGTCTCAGCCCAAGAATTGCACTATTACAGTGCAATGGTTGTAGCTCCAAATTTGCATCTTGTAGTCACGTAGTTGAAACGTTTATTTGCAAAACGCAGCGAATCCCCGATGACTACTATCAGCTCCTTTGGGTCAACTAGTAGTAGGAAAAAGCATTAAAATGATTGTTTACGGTAATCAACAGTGCAGTACAGATGCGGCAGATAGAGATTAGGTTGAAAAATGCTGAAGCACATCTTTAAATAAGCACTACATTGGGTCCTATTCTGATGCTTCTTGCTACTGGTTAAATTTGAAATTCTGCCTGACCTTAAACAGCCAGTGCAAACCTCTTGGGTGACCTGCCAATCTGGGGGAGGGTCTGTTTCTAACTCCTCTCTGCATGTGGACAGACTTCAAATGTAGCTGACAGTCTGGTGCTTGTTCTCTGGACCACTGTCATGGCAAAATGCAGGCTGACAGGCCTAGCATTGTGTTAGGCGCGCACACACACACTCACATGCGTCTCGGTAAAGGGTCTAACTCCTCAGGGAGTGGTGGGATTGTTTACTTTAAAAGTTTGCCATGCTTCAGTGAACCTCTCGCGCCTGTCCGCTCACATTTCAGGCTCTTCTCATCTTCCTTTGGCCTGCACATACGTCTTTCCTGCCCTCTAATAACCAGAGCACTGAAATCATTCATTTAAGCTTTCTACCGCCCATTACAGCCCTGGCTCCAGTGCTCTATGTTTAGAGCTAAAATAATTATGGTACCGCCTTCCACACAACCAAATTACAGCTAAGACACTTTCAATGTAGGCTGCCCTGTGCTTGTTAGGTTGGTTCCAGTGCGCTATTCCCTGTGTTGATGGTTATTGTCATTAATGTCGTAATATGAGTGACTAATTAACCCATTTAACCTTCTTCTATTTATACGGAGGTGTCTCCTTGAAATTGTATCATTTTTCCATCCCTGTCGAATGCGTGATAATGCAACAGGAGGGAGACATCTGCTGGTAGGTAAAGAACATGAATCCACAGCTTTTTCCCCTGCATACAGATCATGTTTATTGTCCTTTTGCCACAGATGAATTCAAACATAAATATGTATATCCTCTCAAACCTATTTGATTTTGTAAGTCTCCAATACATCCTCTTAGGAGCACCTCTTAGGAGCACTGCAGAGCACAGTTTCTGTTTGAGCTTAACATATGAGCTTAACATATATGAAGAAACTAAAATACAAAATATAAAATGTGCTATAATGTTTGCATGGGCCACATTTTTGTTTCCGATTTTTTCCCAATGTTTCAGCAAATAAAACATATAGTGTGATTTCCTTTCGTAGCACTTTAATGGACCCATACTCTACATTTTTCTTGAGGTCAACTTACAACATTTTCTCATTTCTATGTGCCAAAATGGTCATGATTCATTTTTACATGACCCTTTTTTACAACCTCACTCATATAAATAAAAGTAAACAACAACAGGCTGTATGTGTTACTGTGCCTTTAAGACTGGTGTGTGTAAATGGCCTCTGTTCTGGATGGCTGTCCTGTATTGCACCTCATTCAAAAAAAAACATCTCTGAGCTGAAACACTCCTTAGAATTTCAATATGAAAGAGCAGGGCTAAACTGCTGTAGGCTGAATGGGTTGAATAGGATGTGTGTAAATGATATCACGAAAACATGCTGCTTGTGCAGTTGAAGTTACTATTTATGGACCATATGAACTGGGTTATGAATATAAACAATGTTTATATATTTCTGTTTATTCAAACGCCTTTGTTCAAAAAAGTGAGGGAAATTTGGTTTTCTATGACGTGCTCTCTGCACAAAAGAAGTCCAAGAAGTGTTGCATGAGTGACAACCCTGGTGAATATTTGTAACAACAAAGTTTCTCAAATTGTGCCAAACCTATACCCAAAAACAAGCCCATTCACCAAGCCCCCCCCCCCCCCCCCCCCACAAGCATACAATTTAACTTTTTTAAATTGAAGTGTTTGTAAAGATCTTTAAGCTTTCACAAATGCACTTTTCTCTCAGTCCATATAGTCCATTCATGAAAGCGAAGCTGCAAAAACATATGGTTTTTGAACGCATTATTTTAATGACGTCACCAAAACCCACCCACCAATTCAGCCTACAGCAGTTTAGCTCGGCCCACTCATCCTGAAGTTATAAGGAGTGTTTCAGCCTAGACTGCTTTTTAAATAAGGCATTATACAGGGCAGCCAATTAGCACAGAGACCATTTACATACTTACTTAAAAATTATGGCTCTTCAAGGATTCTTTAGTAAAGAAATGGCTCTGCATAGAACCATGCTGGAGGTGGTTCTATATAGAAACATTTTTTTAACAGAGTTCTATATAGCACCAAAAAGGCTTGCTACAATAGAATAACTCTTTTTTGGTGTTATATAGATCCCATTTCAAAGAGTTTCTATGTAGAACCATATACAGTGCTTCATCAATATGAAGCACTTTATCGTCACGCAAAGAACCCTTTAATCATCCACTGGGTTCTTTTAGTGTTCATGGTTCTACATAGAATCATTTTCTTTACTGTAAACCCTTGAAAAACTATATTTTTAAGTGTGTACATCTGCATTAAAGGTACAGTAACAAAACACACACAAGCATCTTCAAAGCCACTAATCCTTCTGGGTCACAGGGGAAGCTGGAGCCAATCCAGCCATTGGGCAGAGTCACAAAAACAGCATGTTTAATTCTGATGGATGAACAGATGTAAAATGTTCATGTGAAAATGAATTATGGCTCTCTTTGGTACATAAACTCACACAAACATCATAAGTGGACTTAACCAAAAGCAATAAAAATTTAGGATACGGTACTCTGTAATCTATTAATTTCAAAGACAATGTATAAAGTATTAAAATAATGAAAACTGTCCAGGATTTCTCCAGCATTTTCTTGGCAAAGTAGATGTCAGCAACTTCCAGATCACATCTCAGATTAATTATAAAACCCTTTACCATAATGCAACATAAACCGCGATCATGAATTCTGCTATTTCCTCGAAAGCTGACTGTTTCACTCCAAGATGGCAAACAATGATGCAATTTGGCCAGGAATTGATGAATGGATGAATGAATGAATGAATGAATGAATCATCAAAATAGTAACTTTTCAGCAGAGGGATAAAAAGGTCTAATATAATGAGCTCTTACTGCAATAAAATCTGGTGCATTTCTATTGACCCACACATCATAAAATGTTCACACAATGTAAAGGAGAGCTGCTTTACTCCAATAATACAGACAAATAAAAATAGAAAAAAAACGAATTTAGTTATTTGTGTATTTATTCGTTTGTTTATTACATCATCTGGAATATTAGTCCAAACTTAACTTGGAGAAAAGGTTTACGGTTAATGTTATTTGTCTATAGAACTATAGAATAAAGAAATAAAAATACATATGATGCACTTTTTATAGCCCAAACAGGAGAAAATGCTGCTGGCATATGTAGACTCATGGCTCAGAACAGGAATTTCATTTCTAATAAAAATGACATTTGGAAAGATTTAATTATGCTGTAGACACAAATTTGTATAAATTATGATTAAATAGGTTAAACGACTCTGAAACCTATATAAATAATGTCTTGAGAAGAAACTAATCGTGACAGAAGGAAAGGCTGCAATTAGCAGTGGCTCCCAAACCAGACTAAAGCATTTGAATTCTAGATGTGGATGAACTTCTTCAGATATTTCAGCAGTTTGCACACTTTTGCTCGTTTCTGCGAGCTTATATCCTGCCAGAGTCATATGGATAAACTAATAAACGGAGCTAAATCACTCAGAGAACAGGACTTTGTGTTTCTCAAAGCTGTTTCCCTCAGTCGTGCGCGCTCATGGTGCGCCAGAACCGAGCTGAGCGCGTTCCCGACACGCCACGGCCATCTTTAAACCCCAGACGAGGCTTCCGTTTAGCGCCCACAGTTCTGCATTTCGTTTTTCATTTTACAACATATTTTTTTTTACAACGTAACGTGTGAGTGGGGCTAATATCGAGTCTAGGACATCAGATGAACGTCTTAGGGACACGTTTGGCGTCTTAGGTCGCTTCTTTGTTCGCTGACATCAACAAAAATAGACGGAAAAAATAAACACACAACAACAACGAACCTGCCGAGGCGTTGTTATTAGCCTGCTAAAGTTAGCTCGTGAGCTAACAGTCGGCTGAGGAGGGACTGGTAAAAAGGAGAAAAAGGAGGGTGTCGTTAAAAAAACTGCGGACATTTTCTGGCCTTGGTGGGCGTATTTGCTTAATTTTCGTTACACAAATCAGGTCCGGTCTCGTGTTTTTTCCTTCTCCGTGCAATCTCTCTCCCCTGCGGCTCGGCCGGAGATGAGCGGAAGATGTCGGTTTCGGGACTGAAGGCCGAGCTGAAGTTTCTGGAGTCGATTTTCGACCCGAACCACGAACGGTTCAGGATCATCGACTGGAAGCCCGATGAGCTGAGCTGCCAGTTTAACGTGACCGGAGAAAAGCTGCTGATCATCCACTGTAACATCACGGTAATAAGGGGAGATTGCTGCCAGCGTAGCTTATGGAATAGGAGTTAGCCAGGCTGTCTGAGCAAAGTAAGCTAGCCAACGTTAGCTAGCCAGGTAGCTGGGCACGAAGCTGTTATTCGCAAGCCTGTCGTTGAAATTCTCCCGTTACACCTTAAATGGTGCAGCAGTTACATTCTGGCCTGCGCCATTTAAGGAGGAACGGGGAAATTTGACCAGAACCTAGCGAATAGGAAACCGAGTTCAGCCTTGTTAGCTGGGCTACATTCATGCTGCTAGCAATGGCTAATAGCCCCCCCCCCCGCACTAAATATCCTAGAATAAAAACGAGAATAATGGAAACATTTGATGCTGTATAGCGTCGCTAACCGACCAATATTCGTCAGCTTATAAGCCGTTCATTACTGCGTTTTCTAGAAAACGTCAACGTAGCTAGTAAGATATCACTGTTCTAACTTAGCATTGATAAAGAACGAAAATACTCAGATTAACTAGCAACTAAGTTAACCAAGATCCCAAAACTGTGGAAGCCCGT
This sequence comes from Pygocentrus nattereri, assembly GCF_015220715.1. Taxonomy (NCBI): domain Eukaryota; kingdom Metazoa; phylum Chordata; class Actinopteri; order Characiformes; family Serrasalmidae; genus Pygocentrus; species Pygocentrus nattereri. The sequence continues at coordinate 16,183,850 of NC_051217.1, forward strand.
TTCCGCCACTGGAGAAACATTTGGCTATATGTATATCTCCTCAAAAATGATCACTTGGTATCTCAGTTATGATGTAGCATCTCGTAATTTGACTCGCTATCTCATAATAATAAGGTTCTATCTCGCAATTATGGCTCAGTGTCTCATCATAGTGAGCCAGTTTCTCATAATTGTGGCTTTATATCTCCTAATAAATACCTACTGCTTTAAAATGAGATCTTTCTCGTAACTACGAGATACCAAGTCATAATTATGAGATATTAACTCATAATTAGGAGATTATAAGGCATAACCGTAACATAAGTCATTATTAAAAGACATTAAGAGATGATTGATATGCTAAATCATAATTTTAAGATGTTAGGTCACAGTTATGAGCGGGTCACATTATTAGGTCAAAATTATAACAGTTGTTTTTCTGAGATAGCAAGTCATAATAATGAGATGCTCTGCCAAAATTATGAAGAACTAAGTCATAATTATGGAAAACTTTCTCATTATTATAACGTACTAAATGTTATGTGCTGTGCTTGCTGTGCTAGATGTGATTTTATATATATATATATATATATATATATATGTGTGTGTGTGTGTCTGTGTGTGTGTGTGTGTGTGTGTGTGTGTATATATATATATATATATATATATATATATATATATATATATATATGTATTATTATTTCCAGTGGTGAAAACAAGCTTGCATACAAAATGGATCAGAGCAGCCAGAAAATAACTGTAGTATTTGTAGTAGTAATCAGCAAGATTAATAGCTCTAACACACATAACATGATAAAGTCGACTCTTAACTGTTGAGTTGGTGAAGCTGAATAAATGGATGTGATATTGCACGAACCAATAGCTTTGCCAGTTTAGATAATCAGAGAGCAGATGTTCGTTGCTGGATTTGCAAACTAAAAGTACAAAGTATCCAGACAGCACATGTAATTATTGAATTCAGGTTCTTTAAGGTGCATTTTTACGTCCATTGCTGGCACAGGTGTTCATTTGTGCACAAGCTGCTTGCATAATCTCTATTGGAAAGCATTGGTGCAACCACACATGAGCCATGTCACCATGCCCAATGTCAAGTGTCAGATAGAGGGGTATAAAGCTCCACAGCCCAATGCCTTATATTCCTCTATGATTAGTTCTGGATCACACCTAAAGGGCCTGGATGGAGCTCCATCACTGCAGTCAAGAATTTTCAAGTAGTGTTTGTGATCAAAAACTAATTAGCCAGCATCAGGGCACGACTTCATTAATGCTCTTAGCTGTTACTTAAGCAGGGAAAAAAGTAATGCTCTTGATTTGTAGAAGAGCTAGTGGATGAGCAGGTGTCTATATGTCTTTTGGACATATAATGTGCTAGCTTGATGTGTAGCCACTGGGTATTTTGTGGCTACTTTCTAGTCTGTGATAATTTTACTTGTCTGCATTTTAAAATTTTGCTTTCACTATGTTTTTCCTAAAGCAGGCCCTCATAATCATAAAGCAATACCATGTAACAAATGATTTTAATTATTCTCATTATTGTGGCGTATTTATTGTGGGGAATGAAATTATACTCTATAAAAGTGTAGTCATGTAAATGGTTGTGTCCCAGTTCTGTCTCTCTCTCTGGAGCCAAACCTAAGCCGTCCAGTTAAATTAAATTTGAGCAGCTTTCTGATTGGAGCAGAGTATATTGTGGTTTCTGCCCCAATAAAAGACTTTGTTTTAGAGATTTTTTTAAAGTGAAACAATTAGTATCTGTTGTGCTCTGTCTATAGATAGCTCATATTTAGGGTTGACTTGGCATGTGAGTTAATGGGTAAGGGTGGGCGATATGTCAAAAATATAACATTATGATGAGACACTTTGATTTGAGGTCTTGTATGTAGGACCAGCCAAGAACGAGCCAGTTGTCACACATTTAAAATTACTGTCTATACTAACAAATCTATGAATACAGTGGATTTTTTTCAACCTTTATTAAATGTATTGTCAATAACATTGTCCATAAGTGAGTAAAATGCAACTAATAGCTAATTGCAGGGATATGAGATGGGTCAGATTAATCTCTTCCACTGTATTACAGAAAATTCTTATAATTTGGTCTAAGATCTGACAGGTCAAGATAAGATTTTTCACAAATTCGTGTTACAGAAGCAAATATTATCTTAATTTAAGAGTCTTATCTTACAGCATCTTATCTCAAGTTAGGAAATCTTAACTTGATTGAAGTCGACGGTCAGCTGTTGTGGCAGTTGCATAGCAACCGACCATCCGCACACAGCTGAAAGGTAAACACGTAATCAAGTTAGTCAGACAGCTAACGTTAGCTGCCGTTACTGGTGTAAAGAATTTCAAACAAAACTAAAGCACAATAAACTGATAGTTAAGAATGTTGTGAATATTGTGACTGTGTGAAATTGCGAGGTGTACCACCATGGCTGAGCTGCTGTTGTTCCTAGACACTCCTAGCCATGGTGGTAGACCTCACAGTGTCGCCACTCTTGACTTAATTTCACTTTACACAAGCGCACTAACGTTTTTCCTCCTAATAAACAGACACATGTTCAGCTCTGTCTCCACATTATTCACTACCATCACTGTAATATTTTTTCTGACGAGTTTTCCTGAGCAATAACACGTGAAGGTAATAAGAGGGGACAGTTGAGATCGTGTCTGCACTGTCTGGGGCTTTTAAACGCCGTTAGGAAAAAAGGCTTAAGTCAAAGCGTTATTTTCAGTGTAGATAAATGTAACGTCATTATGCTACTTACAGTGAACTGTGCCTGTCATTGGGTAAAACAATAGAAACAGACGATTAAAACAGAAGTTAAGAGAGCTGTTGGTTTTAAAGTTAAGAAAATATTTAGGATATTTTGGCAGCTTAGGATGTTTCTGTAATACAGTTTTCTCTTCTGGAAATAAGATTATAGACTTAAGAACGGTTGTTCTGCAATGTCTTCTGTCCTAAATTCAGTCTTAACTGAAGTTGCCTTGACAACAAAGCAGATCTCAGACTTAAGAATTTTTTGTAATATGGCCCCTGGTTTTCTTGTTGGTTCCACTGCTTCACAGACCAACTTCGGAGACTATTATACCCTCTTGCTGGCACTTGATGTTGGGCATGGTGACCTTTGGCTCATGAGTGCTCCAGAGCATCTTGTTCTATTAGAAACTGTACAAGCAGTGTCTGCAGTTAAACAGCTTTGTCAGCAATGGATGCACCTTAAAATAGTTGAATTCACTAATTAGAAGAGGTGTCTGGATACTTTTGAACAGGAAGTGTACTAGTGTGGTTCCATTTGATAGTTAGGCTTAAGACTAACTTTGTATCTGGATATGGATAACCCAGACAAACCCTTTGTATATGGATAACCCAGACAAATGTCTGGGTACAGAGGCAAACAGATATGTAAATTAGGAATGTTGTTTGGCTCTCACAGGAATCTTATCCTTTGACGCCCCCAATATGGTTTGTGGACTCCGATGACCCAAGCCTGACCCAAATATTGGAACGTCTCGAGGATGTAAGAAAAGGCAGTACACTGGTAAGGATTTTTTTCCCCCTCTGTGCAAAATTACAGACTTGGAGTTCTAGATTAAATAATTCAGTTAAAGTCTGTCAGACTGCAGTGTTTTTCTTACTGAGTCTTAATTGTTCACTTAACTTTTGATGTTAATAAGTGTCATAGGTTGTGGCATTTGGTGAGTGCTTTGTTGCTGGTATAGCTTGAATGCAAGCAAATGAGGCCAGCTTTATGAACTCTGGGCCTAAGTTGGTTTTCATGATGACCGAAATTAATGTTGTTTTTGAAAATCGCTGCTGTTGCATCCTGTGGTGAACTGAATTGTTCCAAAGCTAGTACTATTTTCTGTACGTACATTTTTCCTCTGAACGTCATTGGATTTTCTGACTATTGTTACTTGCAAGTCATTGCTGAATTGACCTCATAAGACAGGAAACCTCAACAAAATACCCACACAAACCACTAAGGTTTGTCAAATGTGGTAGTTAAGTTGCTTTGGCAGTAATAGGCTTGGTTAAGTAGCTAGTGTATAATGTTTAAATTTAATAGAACTGAAGTGTTTATTACATGATGCAACATTTACTTTTTCTAGTAGAGAAAATTAATAGAGAAAAAGTTTAGACTTTGCACGTCGCACAACTTTAGTTGTCTATACTCAAAACTGTTTTGTATAGTAGGCTTGTTAATACTGATGTTTCAGTGTTTGGTCTCATTTTAGTGTGCTGAATTTGTCAGTATCAAACTCTGTGACTTTTTAGGTCCCCACTGACAGTGTGTTCTTTATTCTTAGGGCCACTGCATTTAATGCTCTACATTTGCTCAAAAGAGAGATTTAATTTAAGCAACAGACAACCTGTTTTTTCTTTTTTTGTGTCAGAATCTCAGCCGTTATTGCTTTTTGGTCAGTGGAGCCTATTTCATGCTCACATGTGAGCTGATGTGAGGTATTAATTACATGCTAGTGAAATTCTATTGGTTGTTGTTGTTTTGATAGTGTGACATAGACTCTGTAACCGTAAGCTTGGTGTAATGTATGTGGATGGTTATTTTGTTTATCAAAACTGATGTGCTTCAGCACTTTTTATTAAGTATGTTTATGGGAATTTTGTCCCAGATTCTTAAAGACATCTTGGTAGTAACTATGAGCTGTAGATTTATCTGTATCTGTGAAATTATCATATGTTTAATTTACAACAATGCAGACAGAGGCACAACGTAACAGTCATGGATAAAATAACAAAACCATGTCTGAGCTATTTCGTCCCCAGTGCTGTAATATTTATATTATGTAAGAGTTTCTGCTGGGTGAGTTTAAGAAATGTGCCAGTGGATAAGCTATTAAGGGCTTACATCATAGAAAAGTGAATTTATGAATGAGTTTTATGTAGTTGTATCATTCACGCACCAGTCCATAGTCCAAATATGGAAATTAAACAAGATCAGCTCATTTTAAGTTTATTATTTTTGTGATGTTATGAAAATCAGTGCATTTACATATATCTGCCTATTCAGCACACTAAAAGTAGTTTTGCTCCACCTGTTTATACTGAAATTTTCAGCCATACTGGTTTTTCAATGAGGCACAATACAAGGAAGCCAATCAGCACAGAGGCCATTTACATGTCACTTCTAAAGGCACAGTGACAATTTTATTCTATAGGGAAAAGACAGTTTAGAAAATGGTCAATGCTTTGTAGCCACTGACTTGGTGGCTGTTTAATGACCACTGTGTAATTCATTACGGTTTTTGTCCATCAGCTCCTGCAGCAGCTGAAGAGACTGATCTGTGATCTGTGTAGGCTGTATAATCTACCCCAGCATCCTGATGTAGAAATGCTGGATCAGCCTCTCCCTGCTGGCCCTGTCAACCCAGACAGAAAGGTACCTTTTTAATAACTGTGGAAAAAATAGCCCCCCAAGCAATGATGGGGGTTACATCTAGACACAAAAATAGTTTAATTAGGCATGACAAATTTGTGATTTTATCTATTTAGCATGGTACCACAGATGAGGTGACCTCAGAGGAGGAAGAGGAAGAAGAGATGGGAGAGGTGCATTATTTTTCTTTTTGTTTTTTTTTTTTTCCCACTTTATTGTTCTATAACTGTCATAGACTTCTATTGACCATTAATCTGTTCTTGGTGTGTTGTCAGCAGGACATAGAGGACTTGGATCATTATGAGATGAAAGAGGAGGAACCGGTGGATGGGAAAAAGTCTGAGGATGATGGTATAGAGAAGGAGAACCTGGCTATCCTCGAGAAGATTCGCAAAAACCAGAGGCAGGACCACTTGAACGTAAGTGCACATTCGGTAAGGTGATTTTTTTTTTTTTCTTATGTTTCGAGGGTTCAAAGGGGATATCACTGGGTTAATGACATGGTTTAATAACTTAAACTGACTCTGACTCTTACAGAAAACACTGATTGAGACTCTACTAGGTCTTGTTGGTAGTTAAAAATTAATAATTAAGTTGTGTTTTCAGTATTGATAGCACCAGTTTTCAGTGAATAAACAATAAAAGTATTTTCCTCGATTGCCATACCAGCTCTTGTGATTTCTTGGTAGCGTTTTTCTGTAAGTTTTACTTTTGAACAGTATTGAATTGTTTCCCTATTTGACATTGTCATCTCTTTCAGACTGTGCTAAAAATGTGTAGTGAAAGTGGAACATAAGCCTCTCTGTAAAGCCTTTGAGGCTGCAAAATAGAGCAGGCATATCTGTATAAGAGCTGTGTGTTCTGCCTTGTTGAATTTTGTTTATGATGACTGATATACATGGACTGTTTTCAGTTTACAGTACTGTTAATTAGGTCATGCATACTTAGCTGGTCTGTTGATTGGAGGACATGGTTTGTTGATGTGATTTTTGTAATTTATTGGCATGAGGGGAACTAGTGCGACACTTCATGTTCTGTATGTGTCTGTGTTGTATTGCAGGGAGCCGTGTCAGGGTCTGTCCAAGCGTCGGATCGTCTAATGAAGGAACTCCGAGAGATTTACCGATCTCAGAGTTACAAATCAGGTAGATGGAATAGGTTCTTTTCAGCATATCTTATGTAGACAGGAACATGTGAAGATGTTTACACATCACACTACATTTTGTTATAATTGTTTTGCAGGGATCTATTCAGTGGAGCTTGTTAACGACAGCCTGTATGAGTGGCATGTCAAATTAAGAACGTAAGAATCTTTCCCTTAATATTAGTGTTTACTCTTTATGTAATGCGTGATCTCAACCTGAGGTAGTAAGGGAATTCAGCACATCTTTTATTCTCCTTGTTTATATGGACAGGGTGGATCCAGACAGTCCTCTGCACAGTGACCTCCAGGTGTTGAAAGAGAAGGAAGGCATGGACTACATCCTTCTCAATTTCTCATACAAAGTGAGTCTTCAGACTAGCAATGGTCCAACAATTTGCTTTTTTTTATAGGGAAGAGATCAATAACAAGGCTGATTTAAGAAGTTCTCTAGTATCTGCTTGCTGTCCAGTCCCACTGACCATCTGGTGCACTTCTGTTCTTTCTCTGTTCATTTAAGTATTTGCTGTCCTAAAGTCAATGATGAGCATCTACCGGTGGCTTGTAATTGCTTTTCAAAACAACAGTGCCACAGTAGTGGTGCTTTCTGACTTGTAGACTAGTTCCTGTAGGCACTAGTTCTGTAATTTATTCATGTTTATATTTATTTTGTCCCTGTATTAAACATGCATTGTAGTTTGTCTTGGTTTGCCATAAATATGAGAGTTTATTTTTTCTGGTTTGCAGGATAACTTTCCTTTTGATCCACCATTTGTACGAGTAGTTTCTCCTGTCTTATCTGGAGGGTGAGTAACTACAAATATGTCTGACTTCATTGTCTTTCACTTTGTGCTGGCATGGGTGGTGCTTTACATTGTACTGTTAAGGAAAGGTGTGGTTTTCCTGCCTTATGAAACCCTTGGAGATCGAAAATAAAAACATATTGCAGTCTTTAATTTAATCTAAGAACAAAAAGAAAAAAAGCCCATTTTAAAAGTGGCATAATCTCTGTAGCTCTTTTGCAAGTGATATGAATGAATTATTCTGTTTTTTGTGTTTATTTGCTTTAGTTATGTCCTTGGAGGAGGTGCTCTGTGCATGGAACTACTCACCAAGCAGGTGGGGATCATACATATGATTTTGACACAGTTGTAAAGTTCTGATATCATTATTTACCAAGGCTTCACCCATTTTACCTGACTTAACTTCCTATAATGTCCCTCCTGCATTTCTTACAAGCCTGTTGGTGCCTTTCATGTTTTTTTTTTTTTGTTTGTTTTTTGTTTTGTTTTTGTTTTTTAATGAAGTAGATTGATATGAGCACTTGATTGTTACCTACTGGTGTAATCATTCATACCTTGATAGATTCACACTAAACTGAAGCTGGATAATGCAGTACACTGATATTGTTGTATCTGTTCCAGGGCTGGAGCAGTGCCTATTCCATTGAGTCTGTTATCATGCAGATTAACGCCACTTTAGTCAAAGGAAAAGCCAGAGTGCAGTTTGGAGCCAATAAGGTAAAAAAAGAAAGAAATGTTTATTTGTAAGCAACAATAAGCTGTATCTCTTAAACATACTTTGTCAGTGAAATAAGCACAGGCACCTTGTCCGTTCCTTGGAGAGCAGTCAGTTATTTTGTGTGAGCTTCCAGTGCCATTTAGCATTAAATGCTGATCACCTGCTTCAGATGTTTGGACCTGGAACAGAACAAAAATGTTAACTGGAGGGGTGTCCCCAAGGAATGGCTTGGAAGCCACTACAATACAGGCAGAATAGTATTTGTCAGGTTGCCACTTGCTTTTCTTCCATTTGAGACTTTAGCTTAAAGCATTGGCAACCATGAGGTTTTTTCAAAATAGCCAAAAAACACTGTACCATCAGGATGAACTCTTTAAGAGATCGCATTGAATGTGAACATACTTGTTTTATTGTTTAACATCATTGTTGCAGTACTGGAAACTACCTTCTTGGTTGAGGTTTTTACATTTGAAAATGTTATCTTTAGATTTTGTAGATTAATCGAGAAAAAATCTGAAACGTGGCATCAACCTAATAGGGTCAATATATTGTTTATTATTGTCAGTGCTTCACATAATGTTTTACTTCATGACAAATCATGGATGTTATCGGGGATTATTATTTTTGTAATAAATATAAATTTATGTATTTTAATGTCATTGTTTCCCACCCCCCCCCCCCCCCCCCCCCCCCCCGCCCCTCCTTCTAGAACCAGTACAATCTTGCCAGAGCACAGCAGTCATATAAATCACTGGTGCAGATCCATGAAAAGAATGGTAACTATTCAGTTCATTCATTTCTATTCTGCATAATATTTTTGGTTACCAAGTTAATGTTGTGTTAAGTCAAGTAGGTCTGAGCAGGATATGGAACTGATGCAGGGGTTGTGACCTGGAGTGGAATTAACATTGTACTTGCGCACACTTAATCTGAATAATTGTCTTCAGTTTGATGAGTAGATGAGTACATTTCTCTAGAACAGGGCATTTCACATCAAACAACAAAGAAAAAGTAAAAATGGTCGAAATACCCTTAAGGGCATCCCAATTGACTGACTTTCTTACCCACTGAGTAGAAGTTGCTTGTCTGTTTAGTCAGATTAAGAGTGTAGTTTGGACTGATTTGGCCTGCTAATTACCACGTGGTACTTTAGGTTCATGCCCAATGTGGTTAGAGTACTGCTGACTGAGTGTGTTGATGTAGATATGTTTTGTCAGTGTGTTTGTTATGGATTTTTCCAGACCTGTTTTTTTGGTCGTTTAAATATGGTTATGTGTGTCTGGTCTCCACAGGCTGGTACACACCACCCAAAGAAGATGGATAAAGAAGACCTCTTCGTTCAAACTAGGACACAATGTCTTGGAGTCAACACTTCTTTCTTTTTTTTTCCCCAACCCCCTCCCCACGTTCTTTTCTCTCATCATTATCTTGCGAATTGGAGATGTCCATGTCTGGATTATGCGACTTCCAAACTATGTGCACCTGGAGAGGTAACGGGTAAAACATATTTCTTTATCTACCACGTTGTCTATACAGCGCGTCTCTCTGCTCATGTATTCTCTACTGCAAGCTCTTCTTTGTCCCTTCCTCCTGCTTTCTCTCTTTGGCCGTTTTTGGTTGACGGAGTGGAATTTAATACGGCAAATTTGTAAAGAGATGCCTGTGATTCTCACGCTTTATGGATGGATGTCTTTTGTCGTCTTGAACTGAGTGATCTTCTATAAATGCCAAGAGTCCTGCAGAATGACAGGCTTTTGGATGCTGACCTCGCTTGCCCAAACCTTCTTCATGTCTATAAGGGTGAAAACAATAACTACAGTATGGAGAGAGAGAAAGGGAGAGGGAGAGACTGCATATGGTGAGAAGGGTCTGTGGGGGGAATGAACTCATGACTTCACAGAAGCAGAGACTGAACACCATCACCACTCCATACTCTCGTTGTTTTTGGAGCATTTGTCTTTTCTGGTCGCACACTGAAAAACTGACCAGACTTGGATCATTTAAGTCGTAAAAATTAACTCCGCCTGTAAGTAAACTTGTAAAGATGGATTGAGAATGAACTTTTCCCAGCAAACTTCACTGAGCGAGGACTGGATCGCTTATAACATGCCTGCATAGCGCAGAACGTCCTTACTTCTGAAGATATATCTCACAAATAGAATAAGGAAAAATTACTTAATTGATGTCCTCTTGGTGACAAAAATGGAATATCTTAAACATGTTTTTATGTACGCATTAAGACTACTGCTGTTTTTGTTTTGTTTTTGTTTTTTTGTTTTTGTTTTTTGTTGTTTTTCTTCTTCAGTGAGAATGGAAGTTGCACGTGGCTGTGCTATCATTAACTGCAGTTGTGACCATTCCTCCATAACTAGTGTGATTCTGCTGTGTTTCTTGCAACACAGTACTAGTATGCCATGGAAACATGCCATTGACACAGTTACATAATCCTGTTAAACCTTTTACCCTGTCAACTCGGGCATATAGAGTGGCTATAGTATTGAGTCAGTGGCAATGAGCTTATACAAGTTTCACAGTTTGAGTTTTTTGGAAGGATTGTTTAGGACAACTTGCTTAACGTTACATGACCCCAGTTACATTCCTATGGGACAAACTGTAAAGTAACCATTATTGCCTTAAGAAGAGAATCCCCTCTTTAACGTTGCTTTCCACAAAAACTGTCCCATGATATCTTTACATAAATAAGCATACTGTTGCTACAAGCCACCACTGTATAGAAGTACTTTCAAATGGTTGTTATTGGTCAGTACCCAGAGTCTTCATGAGCTCTTGGAAATGAGCAAAAGGCTTGACCGTGATAAGTGTTTTACTGGTTCGTTTCTACTAGACGAGGTTTTTTTGTATTGTCAACCTTCTCAGTGCTGTTTTACATGCAGATCCTACATGTTATTTTCACTCTTTTGATCCACCTGGATACTTTGCTCCCTGTTTGATGGAAATGCCTTTAGTTTTATCCGCACCACACCAGTTGTTCTTTTGTCTGTTACTGTGGATTGATTGGTGCATTCCCTGATTTAAACTGAAAGTGGTGTCATTTCCATTTTCCATGAAGTGACTTAAACCAGATGTGATGTACTTGATCAAATCTTAGTAATAAGGGCAAGGAAGTTGGGTGTAGTGTACTTGCATATCCCAAAACCTAGGGGACAAGTTTCCCAGGCCCAGACTAAGCCTAAGCATAGCCTAAAAAGTATTTTCATCCATTGGCACTGCAATTTAATTTAAGATTAAGTGTAATCCACATCCTGAAAACCTGGCCAAAGGCGTCTTTAACCTACATTAAGTGTTGCAGGTTTTATAATACCGGAGAGAAAAACTCTTTACTTAATGTTGTGTTAAACATACCTGTAGAGTCATGCCAACCTTCATAATGTAGTACATTCAGCAATGTTTTCTGAATTTTTTATTACATTTTTTTTGTTTAAATTTATGGTATCGCACATCTCCAGTATGCCTCACTGGCTGTTAACGTCACAGTGGTCCTATCTCTGAGCATGCAGAAGAAGGAGCAGCCATCTCTCACGGGCCCACATTAACATATGTTCACTGTTCCTGAATCTGTTGGATACTTGCTGTTTTGGATTTTAACTGGCTTTGGGAAAAGCTGCTTGCTGGGCTGCGTTCAGCAAGCCAACGTTTGTACAATGTTTTCCGTTGAACAGTGGGTTGTTTGTAACGATAAAGCCTTTCCGCTGTCTCTCTGGCATGTTTGCTCCTGTTTGAGGGGTGTGACGGTGGGGTCGAGAGCAGCCGGTGATGTGTTTGACTTGTGTAAAAATAAAAAACTTTGATGTAACTCAAGCTGCTGGATTTAAACTGAAGACTTTAAACACTTTTGGCCTCTTGCGTCTTGTGAGCGAGGGAAATACTCATTGGATTGAATACCTATTTATTTAGAGCTCTTTCATTGAATGTTTCAAAAGCACCAAAATTCTAGTTGACTAGTGCACCCCAAATTGAAAAAAAGAGATAAAAGAGAATCGTAGTGTCGTATAAGTGTCTGTAATGGGCACTATGCACAGAAACAGTTTGCTGTTGTCCATTATGGCTGAGCGCAGCTCTGGTATGCCGTGTCAGAGCAGCGGAAGAAAATTAAAAAATAAATAAATAAACGGATTGATTACCTAAAGTGTCAGTTAAGTAGTAACGTGAAATTTCACTTTAACACCCTGAGCAGTTATGGTTGGTTTATGTCAGGTGTTTGAGGGGGAGGGGGGTATGCACTGTTAGCATGCATTGGTTTTAATTTGCTTTTTTTTATTTCTTTATTTTTCTTTTTTCTTTTCCATTGCAAGTGTAATTTTGACCATGTACAGTACAAATTTGTAAACTTGCATCAAGTTTATGAATAAAGAATTTTAAGAAGTTTTATGTTCTTTTCTTTCAGTGTAGTGCAAAGACTCCTCATATGAATGTCATTATTTACGCCTGAAAGTTCGTAGCTGGATGATGTGGTCTGGAGAGCAAATGGTGTCCAAATGCCCATCTTATTTGGCTTTGTTTTGTCCACCAGGTGGCAGCAGAGTCCCATTTAAAAGTTTTCTCAGTAACGGGGTAACTGAGGTGAGTATATGGAAGTACATAAATGGTTAAAAATAGGATTGACCACTGTTGTTTTGGCCAGTTTAAAATAATAAAACAGACTATTCCTGGTCTTAAGCACAGTTTATCATCATGCCATATCATTTTAGTAATTTTTGGCTGCTTCCAAAACATCTGTGTTTTTATCACATCGCTGTAATATTTACCAGTGATATCATGGTTCACCTCACTTTTCTTCCACACCTACAGGTCTTTGGACTAAGTGGCCAGCTACACACTTAAAATGAAATAAAATGAAATAAAATAAAAAGGATGTTTGTACTCTAGGACTTCAGTAAGGATGGTTTCTCATTTTGAGTCCTGCTTCCTCTTAAGGTTTCTTCCTCTTGTCCTCAGGGAGTTTTTCCTTTCCCACTGGCGATGCTCATGGGAGCTCGGACCCCTTGATCTGTAAAGCTGCTTTGCGTTGTTGTGAAAAGCACTATATGAATAAACATTTGCTTGACTTAAGGAAAATTATTTTATGTGGAACCGTAAACACTCAAAGAATCCTTGGCATGGTTATAGTGTTCTCCAGTTGGATGGAGAATGTGCTGTAGAAGCTTACACCAAAAAGCGTTCTTCTAATGTACGGCTGACATTGTAACTGTGGAAAAACCCTATCTAAAAGCTTATATGTAGAACCATCTTAAGCACATGCGTCATCAATCTGGTGATGCAAAGAACCCATTAATCATGCCAGTGGCTCTTTGGACATTCATGGCTCTATATAGAACCATTTTCTTTACCAAAGAACCCTTGAAGAACCATCATTTGTTAGTGTGTATTTCAGAGACCCTCCCTGCCTTTCTCTTGGATATACATTACACTAAAGAAGGAAAAATTGCTAGGATTTTCAATTCACGTTCACTTTATGCTGTTTCTAGTACTATGCAGGTTTCCAGTGAAGAGGCTGTAATCCCACCACTGTCTCCTCGTAGCAAGAGATTGAGAGATGTTCAACAAGTGCAGACTTGCATGTCATGGTCACACTTTTAAAATACCAACGGTCCCTTTTGGAGGGGTTGCACAAAGAAAGCCCTCACTGAAGAGAACCCAAGCTTCGATTAAAGGCTATGAATGTTTCTTTTGAAACATTCTTTGAAAATGTTACCAGAACCTGGCAGTATGATCAGAAGACACTATCCATCTACACCAGCCAAGACAGTATAGGCATTCAAAACAAACTGAAGTCTGGACATTCTGAGACTGATTAAAGTTACTGAAAGTCTTAATTGCAAAGGGTATCCATGGATCTTAAGAATTATTTTATGTATCTGCATGAAGAAATGGCCCAAGGTCCAAGTGTGCAGTCATTTGCTTCCAACCTTATTAAAAATGTAGCAATGTTTAAGAGGAACGTAGTCTCACATAGGAGCTCATGTTCAAAATGAAATCATGACTTTAAAGTTGAAGTGCAGCATCTTAGCTTTAGTTTGATTGGTGTTTATTGAGAGAGAACTAGTATTATTCTCATCCATCTTTATACATGATCCCTACAAATAATTGGGCAGTTTAACAGTCTTGACAAGCATAATATGAAAAGTATCATGTTCAGTGCTTCAGTGTTAATAAAGATGTGAGCCAGTTCTGCTGGCAGCCATACATGTCACCATGTTTCACAGATTAGGTGCTATGCTTTGGACCATGTTCTGTTTTTCCCACACTTTCTTTATTCTGTCTCTTTGATGAAGGTTAATCTTCATTGCATCTGTCCATATGATGTGTATTTTTCACACATCTATGCTTACATCTTAGTTTGTTCATCTGTTTAATAGCTAAAGTTTCTCTTCATGAAATTATTCTTCAGTCATCTGCAAAGTACTTTTCTAAGTCTCACCACTGATTATATGCTTCATAGTAATTGACGTAAAATGGTTTTGTATCTGATTTGTTCTGATGTTTAATCCTTATTTCACCAGACTGCACATGCCAATGATATAGAGCTGTAGTAATATGATAATTCCTAAAATGTAAGGTACATAGACTCAAATTCAAGCTGAGATTCTGCACTTTATAGTCTTAGTGGTCATTGTTTTGTTTTAAACCCAGCAGGCTGGAGTACCCAATATGCTGGAGCCAAAACAAACATGCTCACTGTTTGAACTGCCCTTTGTATACATAATTGGACATGGATTTAAACAAGGCCTTTGTCAATTGACATGTCTATGTACATGCGTTTCCTCTGTCTGCCTGTGTACATGTTTATAAAATGCATCTTTGAAAAAAACAGAAATCTGCTGTAATAAGACAATTCATCTGTCACATTAGCAATAAAATAAAACTATAATTATTATATAGTGTGTAATATATATACACACACACACACAGCTCAAAAAAATAAAGGGAACACTCAACATCTAACCTAGATCTGAATGAAATATTCTCATTGAATACTTTGTTCTGTACAAAGTTGAATGTGCTGACAAAATCACACAAAAATCAATGGAAATCAAATTTATTAACCAATGGAGGCCTGGATTTGGAGTCACACACAAAATTAAAGTGGAAAAACACACTACAGGCTGATCCAAGTTTGATGTAATGTCCTAAAAACAAGTCAAAATGAGGCTCAGTATTGTGTGTGGCCTCCACGTGCCTGTATGACTTCCCTACAACGCCTGGGCTTGCTCCTGATGAGGTGGCGGATGGTCTCCTGAGGGATTTCCTCCCAGACCTGGATTAAAGCATCCGCCAACTCCTGGACAGTCTGTGGTGCGTTGGTGGATGGAGTGAGACATGATGTCCCAGATGTGCTCAATCGGATTCAGGTCTGGGGAACAGGCGGGCCAGTCCATAGTTTCAATGCCTTCATCTTGCAGGAACTACTGACACACTCCAGCCACATGAAGTCTAGCATTGTCCTGCATTAGGAGGAACCCAGGGCCAACCGCACCAGCATATGGTCTCACAAGGGGGCTGAGGATCTCATCTCGCTACCTAATGGCAGTCAGGCTACCTCTGGCGAGCACAGCCCTCCCACTGCCAAACCGGTCATGCTGAAGGATGTTGCAGGTAGCAGATCTCTCTCCACGGCGTCTCCAGACTCTGTCAGGTCTGTCACATGTGCTCAGTGTGAACCTGCTTTCATCTGTGAAGAGCACAGGGCGCCAGTAGTGAATTTGCCAATCTTGGTGTTCTCTGGCAAATGCCGTGTCCTGCACGGTGTTGGGCTGTGAGCACAACCCCCATCTGTGGACGTCGGGCCCTCATACCATCCTCATAGAGTCCGTTTCTAACCGTTTGTGCAGACACATGCACACTTGTGGCCTGCTGGAGGTCATTTTGCAGGGCTCTGGCAGTGCTCCTCCTGTTCCTCCGTTGCACAAAGACGGAGTTAGCGGTCCTGCTGCTGGGTTGTTGCCCTCCTACGGCACGTCTCCTGGTGTACTGGCCTGTCTCCTGGTAGCGCCTCCAGCCTCTGGACACTACGCTGACAGACACAGCAAAGCTTCTTGCCACAGCTCGCATTGATGTGCCGTCCTGGATGGGCTGCACTACCTGAGCCACTTGTTTGGGTTGTAGAGTCCGTCTCATGCTACCACGAGTGTGAAAGCACCACCAACATTCAAAAGTGACCAAAACATTAGCCAGAAAGGAGAAAGGTACTGAGAAGTGGTCTGTGGTCCCCACCTGCAGAACCACTCATTTATTGAGTGTGTCTTGCTAATTGCCAATAATTTCCACCTGTTGTCTATTCCATTTGCACAACAGCATGTGAAATTGATTGTCAATCAGTGTTGCTTCCTAAGTGGACAGTTTGATTTCACAGAAGTTTGATTTACTTGAAGTTATATTATGTTGTTTAAGTGTTCCCTTTATTTTTTTGAGCACTGTGTATATATACACACACACACACTATATTTCCTGAAGTATTCGGTCATCTGCCTTCAGATGCATATAAACTTGAGTGACATCCCATTCTTAATTCATAATGTTTAATATGATGTTGGCCCACCCTTTGCAGCTATAAGAGCTTCAACTTTTCTGGGAAGGTCTTCTACAAGGGGTTAGGAGTGTGTTTATGGGAATTTTTGACCATTCTTCCAGAAAAGCTTTTGGGATGTCAGACACTGATGTTTGACGAGATGGTCTGGCTTGCAGTCTTTCTTTTAGTATTTTAGTCTTTAATACATCCTGAAGGTGTTCGAACAGGTTGAGGTCAGGACTCTGTGCAGGCCAGTCAAGTTCTTCTACACCAAACTCACTCATTTATGTCTTTATGGACCCTGCTTTTTGTACTGGTGCGCAGTCATGTTGGAACAGGAAGGGACCGTCTCCAAACTGTTCCCACAAAGATGGGAGCATGAAATTGTCCAAGATCTCTTGGTCTGCTGAAGCATTGAGTTGCTTTCCTGAACAGTAAGAGGCCAAGCCCAACTCCTGAAAAACAATCCCACACCATAATCCCCCCTCTACCAAACTACACTTGGCACAATGCAGTCAGACAAGTACCGTTCTCCTGGCAACCGCCAAACCCAGACTCGTCCAACGGATTGCCAGACAGAGAAGCATGATTGGTCACTCCAGAGAACACATTCATTGCTCTGAAGTCCAGTGGCATCGTGCTTTATCTATGTGTATTTATGTATGTGTATGTGTATGTGTGTATATACATATATCTTCTTCTTCTATCGGCTGCTCCCTTTAGGGGTCGCCACAGCGGATCATCTGCCTCCATCTTGCCTTACCCATTGCCTCCTCTACTTTCACACGAACCATCTCCATGTCCACCTTCACTACATCCATAAACCTTCTCTGAGGTCTACCTCTTCTCCTTCTACCCGGCAGCTCCATCTCCAACATTCTTTGCCCAATATATCCACTATTCCTCCTCAACACATGTCCAAACCATCTCAACCTGGCCTCTCTGGCTTTATCTCCAAACTGCTCACTGTCCCTCTGATTTGCTCATTTCTAATCTTGTCCAGCCTTGTCACTCCCAACGAAAATCTCAACATCTTCATCTCCGCCAGCTCAGCCTCCTGTCTTTTAGACAGAGCCACAGTCTCCAAACCATCATAGCAGGACGCACTACTGTCTTGTAAACCTGTGTATATACACACACACACACACACACATATATATATATATATATATATATATATATATATAAATAGATAGATAGATAGATAGATATAGTTAGGTGTGTGTGTGTGTGTATTATATACATTGTGTATATAGATGTGTGTATAATACACATACATAAAACCTTAGTCACAAAGTAATTTATTATTAATTCATATATATAAACTATTAATTCATATATAGTTGATTTCTGTCCACTAATGGAATGTCTGCAAAGAAGAATTGCCAATAGAATGCAAAACCCTTAAGCTGCCAAACATCAACCTAAGGGTACTGTGTCTGATGCCTAGTATAAGCTAGAGGAGTATAAAGCTACCAGCACAATGCTGGAAAGTCCAACTGAACTACATAAAACAGTGATTAATAATTAACAAAAAACATACAAATTTCCACATGTTGGAAAATACTGTCTTGCTATTATTATTACAATATCCATTTTGATAGTCCGAAAGAATGATAGTCTTCATCTGAACGAAGACTTTCGTTCAACGAAGACTTTCGTTCAGCCTCAAAGAGGTTCTGGACAACTGTCCGGCGACTCAGGAGCGGTCTGGGTGGCTGCACCCAAGCTGTATTCGGCAAGGATGGAGAATGAGGATATTGTTGGTCGGTGGAAGGAGCACTTTGAGGAACTCCTTAATCCAGGAGACGTGCCTCCCTCACGGGAGTCAGGGCCAGAGGCTCCTGGGGTGTCAAGTTCCATTTCCCTGGTGGAGGTCACTGAGGTAGTTGGTAAGTTCTTCAGTGGCAAGGCACTGGGGGTGGATAAGATTCATCCAGAGATCTCTAAGGCTCTGGATATTGTGGGGCTGTCGTGGCTAACACGCCTCTGCAATATTGCATGGACCTTGGGAACAGTACCCTTGGACTGGCAGACTGGGGTGTTTTTTTCTATTTTTAAAAAGGGGGACCGGAGGGTGTGTGCCAAAGTCTATGCCATGGTGCTGGAAAGGAGACTCTGACTGATAGTTGAACCTCAGATTGAGGAGGAACAATGTGGATTCCGTCCCAGCCATGGAACAATGGACCAGCTTTTCACCCTCTCACAGATTGTTGAGGGGGCATGGGAGTTTGCCAACCCAGTCTACATGTGTTTTTTGGACTTGGAGAAGGCTTATGACTGTGTTCCTTGAGATAACTTGAGGGAGGTCCTCCAGGAGTATGGGGTGCCGGGGCTACTACTCCGGGCCATCCAATCTCTGTACTCCCGGAGTGAGAGCTGTGTCCATATACTCGGCATTAAGTCAGACTCCGCCAGGGTTGTGCCCTGTCTCCACTCTTGTTTGTGATATTCATCGACAGAGTGTAAGGGTCAGGAGAGCATTATGTGTGGAGGCCGGAGGGTGGCATCTCTGCTATTTGCAGATGATGTTGTTCTTTTGACAAAATCACATGGATGCCTCCAGTGCTCGCTGGAGCGGTTTGCAGCTGAGTGTGAAGCGGTTGGTATGCAGATCAACACCTCCAAGTCTGAGTCCATGGTCTTGGCCCAGAAAAGGATGGCATGCCCACTCCAGTTAAGGGGAAAGGACCTGCCCCAAGTGAGGAGTTTAAGTATCTTGGGGTCTTGTTCACGAGTGACAGGAAGAGGGATCGTGAGATCGGCCGCAGGCTGGGACAGGCGGCAGCAGTAATGTAGTCACTGTACCAGACTGTAGTGGTGAAGACGGAGTTGAGCCGAAAGGCAAAGCTCTCTGTTTACCGGTCGATCTACATCCCAACCCTCACCTATGGTCATGAGCTGTGGGTAATGACTGAAAGAACGAGATCGCGAATACAAGTGGCTTGGGGTCCCCGGAAATGAGCTGGAGGAAGTTGCAGGGGTCATCTGGGATTCTCTGGTCTCCCAACTGCTACCACCACCCTATCTGGACTAGCGGTCGATGATGATGATGATGATGATGTTGATACTGAATGCTCCTTTACATCTGAGTTCATTTCAGTTTTAGAGTGCTTTAACTTGATGTAGCATGTTGATTTCCAACTCACACTCATGGTCATACTCTTGATTTACTGTGTTCTACTTGTTTGAATCACATCTCTGTCTCTGGTTCAGTCTCTGGTATTTCTGACCATAAGCTCATTGAATGTAGTTTTCACATTTCTACTCCTCCCCCCTCCAAAAACTTCTCTTGTCTATTGTGATATTAGGTCTGGCAGTCTCAATCTGTTTGCTGCTTCTCTTCAGTCTTCAGCCCTGTCTGACCTACATAATCTATCATCCCCTGACAGTATGGTTTCTCTTTATAATGACATTATCTCTGGATTGCTTAATGATTTAGCCCCTTTTAAGAATAGACTTCTCCCTGCCGCCTGCTCGTGTCCTTGGTTCACCCCTGAACTAATAGTACTGAAGGCCATAGGTCGGCGACTTGAGCACCTTTATAAAAAAAAACTGTCCACTGTCCACTCTACTTTCCAGTCAACACATCCACAAGTATAGGGATACCCTTAATACTGCCCGCTTCAACTACTGCTCCTCCATTATAAATAATGCTAAATCTAGGCTGAAAACACTCTTTCAAACTGTTAACAAACTAATCCATCCTCCTGTGTCAGGAAGCCCCCACTCACCTGAGGAATGTCAGGCCTTTTTACACTCCTTTGAAAAGAAAATGAATCAGATCTATAGTTTCTTTCCTTCTATTTCTCAGCCATTCACCTCTGCTGATTTTCCTACTTTGGACACAAAGCTAACTTGTTTCACACCTGTTGACTCCTTTTCTGTCTCTGAACTCATCACTAAGTCTAATGTTTCCTACTTTTCCTCTACTCAAGGCCTGTTCACCTGTAATCAACACTCGAATTACTACAGTAATAAATTCATGTCTCTCTTCTGGTTTTGTTCCTACTGCCCTTAAAACTGCTGTAGTTACTTAAAAAACCTGAATTGGACCCGACTTCTCTTTCTAATTACAGACCCATCTCACACCTTCCATTTTTGGCTAAAGTAATGGAAAGAGTGGTTGCTTCCCAACTCCAAACATTTTTCAGTGATAATGCGCTCTATGAGCCATTCCAGTCTGGTTTCAATACTCACAACAGCACTGAGACAGCTCTTCTGTGAGTAGTTAATGATCTTCTCCTGTCTGCTGATAGTGGTTCTCTCACTGCACTCAAGTGCAGCATTCGATACTGTTAATCATGATGTTCTCATTTCTCATCTCTTCTCTATTGGTATCACTGACACAGCCTTACAGTGGTTCAGGTCTTATCTTACAGACATACAGCAGTTTATCACACTAGGTCCTCACAAGTCCTCCACCTCTCTTGCTACATGTGGTGTCCTGCAGGGCTCAGTTTTTGAACCCCTACTTTTCTTAATTTACATTTGACCCCTTGGCCAGATCATCCATAGCCATGGCCTAAACTTCCATTTTTATGCTGATGATATTCAGTTATATCTCAGTACATACACACCCTCAGATTCCCCTTCCAGTACACTAATCGATTGTATTTCTGATTTAAATCTCTGGATGCACAATAACTTTCTCATGCTAAACACTGATAAAACTGAAGTCTTACTAGTTGGTCCTAAACTTTTACTATCAAAATCATCTAATTTTTTAGTTAGTATTGATGGCCTGCTCGTTAAAGCCTGCACCTGTTGTTACAAATCTTGGTATTCTACTCGACCCATCACTTAATTTTGATCTGCATATCAAGGTGTTCACTAAGACAGAATTCTTCCACTTACATAACATTGATTGTCTTCGCCCGTTCCTGACTGATAATGATGCAAATACTTTGGTTCATGCCTTCAATATGTCCATTATTGGCTACTGTAACTCCCTCTTTGTTGGTCTCCCTGTAAAGTCTATACAAAAGCTACAGTACATTCAGAACTCTGCAGCTAGAGTTCTCACCCATACTAAGCATTCAGCTCACATCACCCCCATTCTCTCTCAGCTACACTGGCTACCGGTCCCGTCCCATATAAAGTTTAAAATTTTACTACTCACTTTCAAAGCCCTGCGTTACCTTGCTCCCCCATACCTCAGAGAACTGCTGACCTCTTACACTCCCTCTCGCTCTCTCAGGTCTTCTTGTAATAACTTACTTGCTGTCACATGCACCAGACTTGCTACTTTTGGAGGGAGGTCCTTCAGTGCCATGGTCCCCAAATTCTGGAACTTTCTTCCTCAATCCCTCCGAAATTCTCCTCCTTAATTGAATTAAAGACTTTTCAATTTAATTAGCACTTTTCTTCCTCCTCCACTGTTTAGTTGTTGTTTTTTTTATTTGTTTGTTTATTTTGTTGTTTAGCCATGCAATGTGCAGCAACCTTGGGTTTGTGAAAGGTGCTAAATAAATGTAACTTATTATTATTATTATTATTATTTGTTCATAAAGTCTTGATTGACCAAGCCCTTGTTTGTGGTCAAATCCCTGTACTCCTAGACATTATCCTGGTTTCAGAAATGTTTGTAGTCTGTTGCATACAGGGTGGACTGACAAAACATAAACAGCGCTCATCCTTCTGCAGTCACAGCGTGTTCACCCGAGACAATGAAACTGCATTTGAGATCATAAAACATTGAGCGCTGTAATCAAATTTCTGGGCCCAGATCTTGTAAGACAGGCAGACGGACATGGTGTACTGTTGCTCTAGGGGAAGACCCACGAGTTTGAGACAGAATCTCCGAGAGGCTCTCCACATGGGATGCTTTAAGAGGTTAATTGCTCATTATCGAAATCATTCCTGTCTATGGCTTTGTTGTTGTGCTGTTGGCTGCCATTATTGACCTCTGGCAGGGATCGTACAGACCCCTCATTAACTGCCCAAGGCTGATCTCCATTTCCAGGCCTGTCTGAGGTTTATATTACAAAAACATGGACAGTCCAAATACGAGATGAAAGAGACTGAAATGCAAGGCTATAGCAGAGCTTCACTGAGGACAGTAGAGCCTGGAAACCTGAAATGTATGGAGGCAGAGACTCCATAAGACTCTCAATTGTTTGATCTTCTTTCCTGGACTTGAGATGAACTGAGAATTTCTATTCCGCCTAAAGAAACATGTAGAAGCAGGTGTGCTCCTGCATATTTGGGATAAAAACCTGTAGCCACACGGCCCCTTGCGGCTACAATTTGACAGCCATGGACTTTGGCATTGAACGTTTTTGGCACATTTTTGTTTGTCATGGTGCTGTGCTTTTACATCTGCTTTCTTTGGTGAAGACCAATTGGAACATTTTCTTTAGTTCAGTTCTTTTTGACTGTCCTTCCGTACTCAGGTGCACACCAAACAATTGACCTGAAAATTACAGAACTCAGTCCACTTCAAGCAAAGCATGGTTCAGTTCACCAAAGGGAATTCAGCATCAGAATATGCATTTACATTCATTTGGCAGATGTGCTTATCTAGAGCAATGCATGATTTAATTATGTTACAGAGAATGTAGCATTAGGAGTCTAGCCCAAGGACTCATATTGGAATAGCATGTTGTGCTTGCCCAAGCAGGGAAATCAAATCTTTAGCTGTTGTGTGGAGGGCAGTGGTCATACTCACTACACTATATAAACTATGAGAATGCTCTCTTATTCTAATAGCAGCATGTTAACACTCCCGATAATCAGTCTGTTTTATTATTTGACGATTGACAGACGCTGATATCTTGCAGCATGAGCTGCTGCTAATTATGGCAGATAAGATAGGTACTAGGGAAGCGTTTGAATTTGGCACATGGACTCAAGAATGTGTTTTTGATAGGTTGGGCCAGGCATCTGTGACCTGATTGTTTCAATCTCAGATTGGGGTAAAATGAAATCAATCGATTAATTGTGATGCACCTAGACTAGAGGTTACAAAATGTGTAGATGTTCTAAACATTAAGTATGTGTATTTTCGATTAAGTGACCCCTATTAGTCCCACAATTGGGAAATTTCACCTAAACAATCTAACCCATTTGTGCAGTGAAACACCACATACACACTAGTGAAGACACACAATAGGGGGCAGTGAGCACACTTGCCTGGGGCAGTGGGCAGCCCTATCCACAGCGCCCAGGGAGCAGTTTGGGGTTAGGTGCCTTGCTCAAGGGCACCTCATCACGTCCTGTCGGCTCAGGGGATCGAACCAGTGCCCTTCGCAAAGCTGGTTCCCTAACAAACCTACGACTGCCCCCAGTATGCCCCAGTATAATGAGTAGAATTATACATTTTATCAAGAATATACACGAGTTGCAAATACAAATTTTCTGCAAAGATAAGCGACTGAAATCTAAAATAAATTTATGCTGTCTTTGGCATGAATTGAGGCAAACGTTAAGGTAACAGAGCACTTGTATCAATACCAAATTCCTGACCAATCCGAGAACATACACTCTTTAAAAAGATGGTTCTTTAGTAAATGCAACAGTTCTGTTTAAAACAATGAGTTCTGTAAAGAATCATTTCATGCTCAAATGGTATGGTTCTACGCATGGTGAAATGATTCTTCAGATTGATGGAGAATGTGTTGTGCATGGTTCTATATTGAACGTTTGTGAAAATGGTTCTATATAGCTCCAGAAAAGTTCTTCTTTTGTTATGATGTCAAGCTTGTAACAACAGAAGGACCCTTTATGGTGCTCTTCAGAACCGTTACCAGAAAGGTCCATCTGAGGATTTATTTCGCCAGGCAAAGAACCGTTTTAAACATGTAAATGGTTCTTTGAGGGCTCATGGTTCCAGAACCATTGCCTTCACTAAAGAACATCTTTTTTAAGAATTTATGGTCCCTTGACTTTCCAAACAAAGGTTGCTTGCTAGAGACTGTGGAGGATATCACTAAATGGGGGGTCTAATCTCAGTGCTCAGCTGTTATAAACAATGTGATAGACAGAAATTTGTAATGTTATACTTTGTAGAGTCCTCCTGAAACCAAAACTACACCCTTGTAATCTTGTGTACCTGAGGCTGCTTGCAGAGACAGCAGTGCCATGACATTGAGGCCTGGAGAGCTCGGAGTAATCAGGATGATTCAGTTCCTGCCTACAGCTCTGTTTTTGTATTAAATATCATCAAATTCAATTTTGCTGTGTGACACAAACTAGGATGGGAGCCAGCAGATCGTGCATCCTGTGTTGTTAGCGTTTTCCGCTCATGCAAACCAGCTGATGTATTTATTGCTTAGTGCACTGTGCTGTGTCTCGTCTCACGCCGAGCAACTGTCTCTGCTGATCTTAAAGACTGAATGCAGTTTCATTAAGAATCCTGCCAGCTTGGGCTCGTCCTAGGAGAATACATGCAGATGTTCAAGGAGCTTGTGTCAGTAGACTGAAAAGAGAATATTTGAGCTTGTCCCATAATTCTTCTTGTGTTAGCACTCACTGCTGTAGATGGAGTAGGAAAGCTTAGTGGTGAATATTTTTTTGTAACCCAGTCTCAATTGGCTTTTCGCTTTAATTCGGTTGAAAAGATGTGTACACATTGAGCTTGAATTTGCCCCCACAATCATTTCTTAAACTCTAAAAGGTCCATTAACAAACTAGAAATGTTGTCATAGGAAGACAGAACTACAGTGGAAGGCTGTTTTTATTAAACATGATTTTTATTTGATGATTTTATTAGCAATGTTTGCATTACATTATACATTCTTAAGGTGCCAAAAAGGGTTCTTCACTATATTATAAAAAATCTCTCTCTCTCTCTCTCTCTCTCTCTCTCTCTCTCTCTCTCTCTCTCTCTCTCTCACTCACTCACTCACTCTCACTCTCTCTCTCTCTCTCTCTCTCTCTCTCTCTCTCTCACTCACTCCCTCTCTCTCTCTCTCTCTCTCTCTCTCTCTCTCCCTCTCTCTCTCTCTCTCTCTCTCTCTCTCTCTATATATATATATATATATATATATATATATATATATAATATACACACACATCACTGTTGTCTGAAGAAACCTCATATCTCCATTAATGCTTTTCATTTTTTGACATAACTTGAAAAGGCCTGTTACTCTTTAATTGTGTGTAAAAGTCATAATGAATGGACCAAATGAAATGGCCAAAAAATACTTGTAAAAAGTAATGTAGTTTTTTTTTGTTCTCCTTTAAAGTTACCATTTTGGATATATAAGGACAATAGGTGTGGGTGTGGGTGTGTGTGTGTGTGTGTGTGTGTGTGTGTGTGTGTATATATATATATATTATTTTTTATCCAATGTAACTGCTCTATTTTACATGTTTGCTAACAGAGAGTTAACTCTGCAGCCCAGCTGAGGTTTTTAATACGCGTCTTTCTCCCTCTCCCAACAGGAATCTCATTTCACTGCCTTACAAATAAGCAAATCAGCAGTTCCACCACCATGTAATTGCAGGAAGCAGCATTTAGAGAATGACCTTCACAGGCATTTCAGTGTGTTGCTTTTTCATAAATTTACTTTAAATCTATTCACGGCTCGCCACCCCGAGCCCATTGGTGTCATGGGCAGAAGATAGGATGCATATATTACTGTAAAAGGCCAGGCTGGCAATTCAATTCTCCTGCTTGCAGTCAGTGTAAATATTAATGGGGCATCCATCTGTATTTCAATGCGTGTTTAGAGTGTTAAGAAGTTTCAAGGGGATCTCTTACTAAAGGGGTCCTTCAGATGATGCCTGTTTTTGCTATATAGCTGTGAATAGTGCACAACCAAAGCAAATGGTAATAAATATTTGGAACATGAATTAAACAAAGCTGTAATGGGTAACATCTGTCTTTTCTTCATTTGGGTTTTACTGCAGCGGTGTCATGCTGGTTTGTGTCTGACTAGCCTTGTTATTTACTAGATTAGCATAGTTAGCACACCATATCATCCTCTGTACAGCAGTGGGACAGATAAGTGGATTTATATGACTCTCAGCGGATTACTCCTGGACCCTCTTTCTGAAATGAGCTTTCGTTCGTTCCATCCAAGTCCGTTCGGTAATTGTGTTAATGGCGCCCATTTCATCTCTCTTTCTTCCTCATCTACCTTAGCCCCTCCTTTATGTGGACCCCTTGTGGAAATCAAATACAGTTAATGGACGGAAGTGATGTGTTACCGTTGTAATCAAATATTGCTATGGTGTGGTGTGGCCCTTGCAAAAGATAACTCCAGAGCAGCTGCTGGAAAGGAAGTGGGTTCGATGGCAGGGTCTCGTTGTCTGCAAGGTTAGTCACATACACCGTGTTCATGACTCAGGAGACCTGGCAAGAGATCTCATTTTCATTTTACAATCCTCCTCTACCCCCAACGCATCTCTAGTTGCAACTCAAATGGCCAGGTATCCGGGCCGGAGCGCTGCCGAGACCACAGCAATACAAGGAAGGACTCAACAACAACAAAAAAAGATATATTAAAGGAAGGAAGGAGGTAGATAAAAAGAAATGAGGTTGAGGGAGATATGAATGAACAGATGCGCTCTGTTTGTGTGATGTATTGGAAAGGCTTATTTCAAAATGCATTCCATTATATTACTCACTAATTGGGTTATGCACTCTCAGTACCATCCTAAATATTTTCCTCATGTTGCAATGTGAGGCACTGCTTAAATATTAGTGGTGTAATGACAATGATACACTTATTTTCAGATTTTGATTAGGATCAAGATTCCGTTGAATTTTCCATTAAAAAATGATCTGCAAAAGTCACAATATGTAAGCGCTTGTACAAAGAAGGGCCAGTCATTTCAGTGCATAGCAGAAGCCCCACCCACTCAACAATCAAGACTTTTCAGAAGAAACTCTGGCCTTTATTCATCAAATTGCAGATTCGACCACCTTTAATGGAATATGAATTACTTTGCTTGTGATTCATGAAACCAGAGAACTTGTAGAGACGAGAATTTCCACCCAGGGTTCTCAAATGCTAAATGGCACTGGAAAAAAGTTAAGATGGAGCATTTGAAGAAAATCATAGTTTATAAATGCTTAAACATTTTTAATATAAAATGATAGTCATTTCCTGAACACAGAAATTCTTCTTCTTCTTTTGCACATTGCAGGGGTGAGTTTGACTGTACAGATACTGCGAAGACAATCTGTTTACAGTCATTTCTTGATATGTTATCAGCAATTTGATCACATTTCAAACACACATTTTGGATGTTAATTTTGTTTTAACTTTATTCTCAATCTTTTACAGCTTTCTCTATTATTGTAGAATAAGATTTAAATATATTATAGTTACTTATTACCTACTACAATCAATACATTCATAATTTACAATTACCATAACCAACAGGTGTCTTTAACAGATCCAGCAGGTGTCTATCTTTTTGCCTACTGGCAGTTAGCTCAGTTCATTTTAAGATTTTGAATGGAGGCTGTTGTTTGCGGTTACAGTTCAACTCTGGAAATCTACGATAAAGCAAGCAAGATTTCATCAATGATCATTAAGTATGATTAATTGTATCCTGTCGTTCTTATATGACTACCGATTCTCTCTCTATCATTCTGTCTCTCTCTCATATGACTCAACTGCAGCTCATTCCAGCAGTGTCATCAGCTCCTTCCCCTAATCATGAGAAAGCATTAACACATTAACAATAAATAATGAGCAAATCCATTACAGTCTCTGCATATAGATAGCCTACTTAACAGTCCAGCGGTCGTTAGCATAACCTGCAGGGAATTTTGGGTAATTACAGGCCCAAGCAAATGCAAGATGAGGGGGCAGTGCCCTGACGAGATCAGTGTCCATTTGCATGTCCGAACTCACTCATTCATTCACATCATTCATTCTTTCTCTTGCTTTCATTTTCTCTCTCTCATATACACAGACAGGAAGGCAAAATCATGTTCTTGTATGAGACAAACGGAACGTTTCAATCAAACTAAAGCTTGAATCTTCACCACAGATGGGTAGAGCAGCCTAAACTAAATGAAAGTATTACAGTGGTCAGTGTAGCAGTGAAAGTAGTATAATCAACAAGACTATAAAGACTGAAAAAGGATACAGTTATCATCTTAAACTGACTTGAGTTACTTATCGTAGGGTGCCTTTGCTGCTCTGCTCTGCTCTGCTCTGCTCTGCACAAATTATATATATATATATATATATATATATATATATATCTGTTGTCGGAAACTGGTTCAAACTGGTAACTTTACAGGAGAACAAAAAACCTACTTGACTTTTAATGTAAGTCAGTGGAGCCAGACTATTTTCCAAGTCATTTTGGGTCATTTCTTTAGGTCCATTCATCATGAAATTTACACACAATACACAGGGTAACAGGCATCTAATACACAGCCCCTCTACCTATTCTAAAGAGTCTCTCAAAGCATTTAAGCACAGAAGCCCACTGGTTGCATCCTATGGTGTTGCATAAAGAGGAGAAAAAAACTGTGTCATCTAAAAAAGCCACATCAGCTAATTAACACAGATGTGACTAATGCTAGCCTTTAGATAACTTTTGCTAATGTTAGCAGCTGAGAGATAAACAGTCATCCCCCAAACAGAGCTGCAAACAGCCAGGTATAACTTTAACTTACTTCTCTGCTTCTGGAGATTTAAATGAGGTTTGAATGGAGAAACATAAACATTAAATATAAGACAACGTTGTGGTTCTGAAAACTATTTCAAGTTTCAACAGACTTTGTAAGTTTGCTAGTGCAGTGAGTGCAGAGTTCAGCTTCAGTCCTGCAACCTCTGCTCTGCATAATTGTGGTTTCCCTGGTTACAAATACCTAATATCATTAGCTAATTAATCCCCTCTTGAGCTGAAAGAGATGTGAACAGCAGAAACAGTAAACTATACAGTCCAGAGGCTCCAACCCTGGAGTGAAACATTGAATTAAAGGTCTGTGTAGTCTCTCATATTCGGCTTCTGTTGCGTCTTTCAGGTGAATCGTTCACAAAGCACAGCAAATTGAAGGAATCGCGCAGCCACTCCCTGATTCGGCCCTCAAAATACCGGTGCTTATATTGTGTCACATCGTGCAAAACGCATGAATAGATGTGCAGAAGACCTTACATCCAGCATCTATCAAAGTAGGATGTGAAGGTTGTTAGGCTCTGTTCTCTTTTTTGGGATACTTTTGGTTTAAATGAAAATGATAAAACTCCAGAGTGAGAGGTTTGAGCAACAGCAAAGGAGCTGGTGTAGCAGAACAGAATGAAACATAATGTAAAGGTTCTATATACTAATCAAAGCTTGTGCATCCAAGTCGAGCCCATATTCATAAGCCATTATGAATGCACTCAAAACTCTTTTGTAACTTGGTAATACTGCTTTGTAAGCATACTTAAACTTTAATAATGCCACATAATTATAACATTTTAAAAAACAAAAACATTTTCAATGTTGTCTTTGTACTATTTTCAATTATATATAGGGTTTAAATGATTTGCATTATTTACATTTTGTTTAAAATGGAAAAACAAACTTAAAACTTTTATCTTCTTGATTCTTCAAATTTCTACACAAGATTACAGTAAACATGGTTGATTTGTACTGTAAAAATGATTGTTGAACATTTTTTTGCCTTTAAATGTCCAAATATTATCAGAATACTTGAGTGGCACCTACTTAACCTTGCAGGGCAGGAAGCTGTCATAGCTGATTCTGCAAAAATAAAAGATACATAAAGAGCAGAGCACACAGTAACAAACACATAAACAATACATGTAACATTCAATATAAATAACCTAAAAAGTCAATCAGGTTACTTGAAGCACCCAGTAATAGTATTTAATTGTTCATAATGTTTTTATAATTGTGTATAAGCATTTATAATTATGTACAGGTCATTAACAATTTAAAAGACATTGTAGCTGATAGTGACACTAATGTTCATCATAATGTAACATCATAGAATTTAATTATAGTACATCATTACAGCCTTATGAGGCATTATTAGAGTTGATAAGTATGGTTTTAAAGCCTTTTTACCAAGTTACGAAGTGCTATAAGCACATTTACTACTATTTTCTTTTAAAACTGACTTCATAGAAAGTATTACTATAGTCTTATTTTAATTAATCTACATGCATGTGAGTAAATGTGACTAGCTACTGTCCATCTCTGGTCTTCACACATCACTCATGCTCACACCCATTTACTCTGTAATCAGTGAACACTGCAGGCTCGACCAGAAGGAAAGAGACATGCTGAGTTGTTCATGTAAAGCTGCCAGAAAAACTGTCCCTAATGGAAAAATAATGAGGTTGGAGAGGCCATTGGTCACAACTGCTGACAAGAGAAATAGACGAGAAGCTCAGGCGAGGCTATTCGAAACTGAAATAGGTCAAATTTCAAGACATGCCATTTCATCCATGTTCCATACAGTCCATATTTGGAAAGTGTGGTACAAAAACAGCCTGTTTTGAATTCACTGTTTTTGTGATGTCAGAAAAGCTGACTAATTTACACACATCCACCTATTCAGCCTACAGCAGTTTAGCCCTGCCCAACTGCAAAGCTATAAGTAGTGAGGCACAATACATGACAGCCAATCAGAGCAGATTCTATTTACATATATCTTAAAGGGACAGTAACAAAAACAGCATGTTTAATTCAATGAGATGAAGATGATTGTGTAAAAATGAATAGGTATAAAATGTATGTTAAAAAGGCAAATGAATATTGTTAGATGTTAATGCAAGGTGTACCTATAGAAAATTCCATCATTTTAAACCAATCAGAACAAGTTATGTAGCATTTTTCTAAAGTCCAAAAGGAGGCTGAAATGTATTTGGACAGTCAAATGATAAGCAATTTCATGGCCAGGTATGGCCTGTTCATCTATTATTTCATGAAGAATTAAGGAGATACAAGGTCTAAAGTTGATTGCAAGGAGACAACACAAGTGGATGATCGCAGACATACTAGAGGAGGTTGGCGCATCAGTGTCAAAGTCTACAATCAAGAGCCGCTTTTAAGAATGTAAATACAGATGATTAACCTCAAGATGCAAACCACTGGTAACACTTAAGAACAGAAAGACCAGATCAGACTTTACTAGAAAACACCAGGAAAAGGCTTCAAATAGGTCAAGACTGTTGGACAGATGAAACCAAGATTAACTTGGTACCAAAATGGTCTGAAGCACTTCACATCACCTTTCAAACATGGTGGAGGCAGTATTATGGCATGGGCATGAATGGCTACAAATGAAACTGATCACTGGTGTTCCATGATGATTTAACTGCTGATTGAAGTAGCAGGATGAATTCTGAAGAGCTGTACTTTCTGCTCAGATTCAGTCAAATGCTCCAAAACTGATAGGATAGCACTTCAAAGTACACATAGATACTGACCTAAAACATTCCACAAAAGCAACACAAGAGCTTCATAAGGAAAAGAAATGGAATGTTCTTAAATGACCGAGTCAGCCATCTGACTTTGACCCACGTAGGAATGCTTTTCACTTACTGAAGACCAACCTGAAGCCTAGAAAAAACTGGAGGATCTCAAGGGAGGATTTGAATCCAAGCATTAAATCTAAGGATTTGAATCCAAGCATTAAAAATATTCTTGTATTTATAATTATGGTAGTTTGTCCAATTAGTCCAATTTTTGCTTTTTTTTTTTTTGCTTTATTCTTAGGTTAATCTTTTTTTGTTTATGCACAATTAGGATTGCTACCCAATTTCATTGTACCCTGTGCAATTGCAGTCTTACATTTTGAATCTAGTTTTGAGCCTAGAAAAATGGAAGGACTGTTTAAAATGGCTATGGCTGTGTAGTCCCTTGAATTAAAGCTGAAAAACTACACTGCAATCATATTGACCACTTCATTAAAATCAATTGTGTTGGTGTACACAATGGTGACCAGGGTCCTCTATGTGTGGAGTTTGCATGTTCTCCCCGTGTCTGCGTGGGTTTCCTCCAGGTTCTCCGGTTTCCTCCCATGGTCCAAAGACATGCAGTCAGGTCGATTGGACATGCTAAATTGCCCCTGGGTGTGAGTGTGTGAGTGACTGTCTGTGTCTGTCTGTCTGCCCTGCGATGGACTGGCGACCTGTCCAGGGTGTATCCTGCCTTCTGCTCAATGACTGTCCAAATACTTATGGACTCAACTGTATATTGTACTAAAATGATTTGCTGACCGTGAGCGGTACAAAGTTACCATTTCAGATGAAAGATTATATACATATAAAATTAGGCAACACTTACTTGGCTGTTGATTTGTAAAGATACAACCCCAATTCCAATGAAGTTCAGACCTTGTGTAAAACATAAATAAAAACAGAATACGATGATTTGCAAATCCTTTTCAATCTATGTTCAATTGAATACACTACAAAGACAAGATATTTAATGTTCAAACAGATAAACTTTATTGTTTTTTGCAAATATTCACTCATTTTGAATTTGATGCCTGCAACACGTTCCAAAGAAGTTGGGACAGGGGCATGTTTACCACTGTGTTACATCACCTTTCCTTTTAACGACACTCAATAAACATTTGGGAACTGAGGACACTAATCGTTGAAGCTTTGTAGGTGGAGTTCTCTCACATTCTTGCTTGATGTACAACTTCAGTTGCTCAACAGTCCGGGCTCACTGTTGTCATATTTTGCACTTCATAATGCGCCACACATTTTCAATGGGAGACAGGTCTGGACTGCAGGCAGGCCAGTCTAGTACCTGCACTCTTTTACTACGAAGCCACGCTGTTGTAACATGTGCAGAATGTGGCTTGGCTTTGTCTTGCTGAAATAAGCAGGAACGTCCCTGAAAAAGACGTTGCTTGGATGGCAGCATATGTTGATCCAAAACCTGTATGTACCTTTCAGCATTAATGGTGCCTTCACAGATGTGTAAGTTACCCATGCCATGGGCACTAACACACCCCCACACCATCAGAGATGCTGGCTTTTGAACTTTGCACTGATAACAATCCGGACAGTCCTTTTCCTCTTTGGCCCAGAGGACACGACGTCCATGATTTCCAAAAACAATTTGAAATGTGGACTCGTCAGACCACAGGACACTTTTCCACTTTGCGTCAGTCCGTCTCAGATGAGCTCGGGCCCAGAGAAGCCGGCGGCGTTTCTGGGTGTTGTTGATATATGGCTTTCGCTTTGCATGGCAAAGTTTGTACTTGCACTTGTAGATGGAGCGACGAACTGTGTTCACTGACAATGGTTTTCTGAAGTGTTCCTGAGCCCATGTGCTAATATCCGTTACAGAATATCGGTTTTTAATGCAATAACGCTTGAGGGATCGAAGGTCATGGGCATTCAATGTTGGTTTTCTGCCTTGCCGCTTACTTGCAGAGATTTCTCCAGATTCTCTGAATCTGTTGATGATATTATGGACTGTAGATGATGAAATCCCTAAACTCCTTGCAACTGCACGTTACAAAACATTGTTCTCAACAATGTTGTTCACAAAGTGGTGAACCTCGCCCCGTCCTTGCTTGTGAATGACTGAGCCTTTCAGGGATGCTCCCTTTATACCCAATCATGACACTCACCTGTTTCCAATTAACCTGTTCACCTGTGGAATGTTCCAAACAGGTGTTTTTTGAGCATTCCTCAACTTTCCCAGTCTTTTGTTGCCCCTGTCCCAACTTCTTTGGAACGTGTTGCAGGCATCAAATTCAAAATGAGTGAATATTTGCAAAAAACAATAAAGTTTATCCGTTTGAACATTAAATATCTTGTCTTTGTAGTGTATTCAATTGAATATAGATTGAAAAGGATTTGCAAATCATCACATTCTATTTTCATTTATGTTTTACCCAACGTCCCAACTTCATTGGAATTGGGGTTGTAATTGTATATCATTATTTGTATTGTTATACATGCTCTACACAGAATTTATGGCTGATATGATGCTTATTTACTCCCATCACACATTATAATAACAGAAAGCTGTCTCCTTTACAAATACCACTGCCATTTTTATGATGGGGCAGGGCCGTGCCAGCCCTTGGCCTTGTCTTTTCTTGGATGCTGAGATTCACTCTTGAGGTTGATCCCGTGCCAGTCGCTGTCAGGAACCGAGCTGATCTCGGTAAACCAGCACTCAGCTAATTATCCCAATCACTGGAAGCTGCTTGTAAAATCTGTGATAAATTAAACACTGATGACATTTATGGTCTATCCATCAGGGGCCCTGTCTTTTCTGCCTAAAGCAGGTCCTACTCTAATGCATCCATCTGCTGCTGTAATAGCAGAACAGTGACACTTGAATATCCACTTTTGATGAGCAGTATTTAGAGCAGTAGGATTCCTGAAAAGACTGTCATGGGTGCGTGTTTACATATATGAGGAGTAAAGATGTGCAAAAAAGGTTAACTGTGTATTAGACTGATCTCACACAGAAAAAATAAAAGAAATCCAACTGTGAGTAAAGGCCAAATGATTTTTGGCCTTACAAAATATATGTCTGTACTTCTGTACTACAGTTCTTTTTATTTAAGAGAATCCTCATGTTTGTGTTATTTAAACTCTGCAAGTGTAGTGCTGCTCCTATTTCACAATGTTTTTCTCCTTGGTATGTAAGTAGGTACAGCCAAGCCAACTCTCCCATTAGGTCTTTGGGAACTGCCCCCTTCCCATGTCCTTGGTGACAGCTCTATGATAAAAGCTCTTTACTGAACGGATCACTGTATAAATCCAACATACAAGATCAAACGTATGTCTGTGTCTTTTACTAGCTCCAAAATTAAGCTTAAGCAATGTCTTTACCAGCTTTAGATGCCCATATTTAATCTAGAATGGCCAAAAATGTTCTCGTGCAAAAGCTTTACCTTAGCACAAACATAGTATTAGAAATCCCATAGGTGCACTAGCAGAATTTAGCATTATCATACGGTGAATTTAGGCATTTATGGCTCAAATTACAGCCTTAGCTCTTACAGCCAAGAGTCGCCACTGCATTTTACAGCTTATATTTACTTTTCACAGACAAGCTAAACTAATAGTTCTGTAGTCTTTCAGTCTTTCTCGAACTAATCTACAATTTCTCCAGATACTTAAAGTATCTAAGATCTAAAATTATCTACACTGCAAAAAATCTGATCTTGTCAAGTGAAAGCTGATATATGTAATATTTCTTATTTTGAGATGGTTGTGCACTTATTATAAGATTATATAGCTTATTTCTAGACATTTTCTACTTGTTTTAAGTAATTTTATTAAGTAAAATTATCTCATTATATTGGCGGATAATTTTACTTGTTTCAAGCACATTTCTTAAAGCAAGCACAATCATCTGCTAATATAGTGAGATCATTTGACTTCATTACATTATTTGAAACAAGTAAAAAACATTTAGAAATAAGTTAGTTGGAAATAATCTTAAAATAAGCTTCAAACTATCTAAACAGGAGAAATATTGGCTAGATTTAAGATAATTTTAATGGACAAGTAATTATCTAGTAAATCTCGTGTTAATTCATTCAGTTAATTATTTATTTGTTTGTTTGTTTATTGCTTGCTTCTAATGATAATCCACCCAGAACTACAGTCGAAGTTTAATGGACGCAGGTGTCTTTGCATAAGCTAACATGGCTGGAATGGGCACCTCCATATCTCATGTTACTGAAGCACTTCTAGTGATGATTCTCTTCCCAGTCTTTACATGCATTTCTATGGCACGCTCTTGAACCCGTTCACTGGCTTTAAATCCATAGCGCTGAGGTGGTTGCATGGTGTAGCATGTGTTAACTCCGACAGGCTGCTGGTAGGGCTGATAAATGCATGCTCTGCACCGGCATGCCCCTGTCAAAGCAAGGTACTTAAAAACCTCCTGCTGTCAAGAGCTTCTCTTTGACATCTGCCTGTTGTCGTAGAAACCGCAGCTTGATGCTCATGTTAGTGCCACGGATGCCTGGGTATTACGACATGGAGAGCTGATCACTTAAGCCTCATCGAGCCGACGGGCCGCAGACAAAAGCAAAGAAGCCTCTAGGGGGACAGATTGGTCTTCTGTGCATATTTTTCAGCTGGAGAGAATGAAGGCATGAACTGCATATTCCTGCTACATTATCATGAAAGTGTTGGCTTTTCATGATCTCATTTATTTCTTTGGGGTAAAATATGGATATGATTTTATCTAGCAGTTAATCATGTTCTGAGGATTTTTTGTGCTC
Organism: Pygocentrus nattereri; assembly: GCF_015220715.1. Classification (NCBI taxonomy): domain Eukaryota; kingdom Metazoa; phylum Chordata; class Actinopteri; order Characiformes; family Serrasalmidae; genus Pygocentrus; species Pygocentrus nattereri. The sequence continues at coordinate 16,220,587 of NC_051217.1, forward strand.
TGTTCAGGCTCATTTACTAGTCAAGTATGTTGTCACATTCAGAATTTATTCTGGCGAGTGCTCATACTAAATGCAATAAACATGGAAAATAACTATATTCTTTCAGACAGGTGCAGGAAGCAAATAAGAAATTAACATACCTTGCTCTGTGGTGTGTAGGAAAGGCCTGAGCAGGCCCAGGTGACCTCAATTTCGGACCAAGATGCAAGATCTAAATGACTTTGAGGGTTCATTATTGGGGCACGGATGGCAGGAACTTAAGTCACAAGGCCTGTTCATCTAGATAATGTTTCAGTACAGACAGTGACTAAAATGACATCTGCATTTAGGACCATGGGAAACACTTCAGTAAATAGAGCTGCAAGCTGGGAAAACACATGCAATAACTGCAGGCATTCGAAGTGCTTTAGGAATGAAAAAATACAGAGATACAAACATTTAAAAATAGGTATGATAATAGAATTAAACACGAATCAGACTAACAGATTTAAGAGAGAAGAAATGAAGCATTAAATTAAAAATCAAATTCAAATTTAAATTAAATAAAAGAGAGAGGTGCAATAGAACTAACAGTGTTTAAGCTGCTCAAATAGGAATCCGCTGTCGGGGCTGTTCTAATGCTCTCTGTTAACTGATTCCATTTAATAGCAGCGGAGTAGCTAAACGCGGCTTGGTCTTTACCGTAGGCAGGACTGACTGTCTAGTAGTGGAACGTGGGGAACAACCTAACGCAGGGTACAATTTAACAATGACTTTTTATGTTGTTATGCAAGGTTAAGCAGTGTACACCTCCAGCCACATTACCACATTTCCTTGCCATGCTCTCCGTCAAAAATTCTGTGCAATTCGTCAGCATTTTAAAGAGATCTGCCTCACAGAATGTTTTCAGGGCTTGTAATTTTTTCAACATGTTTTTCAACAAGTTATTTTTTCATACCTTACATTACTTTAATTACCATCTTGTTGCCGACAATATAACACCAGTTTGAAGCGTGAGACAAGCTTATGCATAAGTAACACCTCCATACTGTGCATGATTATTCCAACCTAAATGCTTTTAAAATTATTTTGTAGAAAACAAAATGTGTTAGGTTGTGCCACGCTCTCCCCTACCTAATGAGCCAGAGTTCTGCCTGGCTGATATCACTGCAGCATATCAAATAAATATGCTGGTCTAAGAACAACTGTTCCTCTGCTGACTGAGAATGTCAATGCAGGACTTCAACAGACTCTGTCAGAACAGGCTGTCCGCAACTACATACAGAGGGATATTACAGTAGAGCTGGAGTGCATACGCCCTCATCACAGAGAAGAATGCACATTTGAGAGTTAAGTGGTGTGAAAACCGCAAAGTCTAGAGTGATGATGGTCAGATGAGTCATCCTCTGCCATAATTCTCCACAAGTGAGAGAGTGCATGTGCGATATACACCAAGAGAATAGTACAGGCCTGAATGTTTGTGGCTGTGTTATGCTGTGGGGAGCATTTTCCTGACATGGGAAGGGTCCCTGCAAATCAATTCAAAGTTATTCTGATTGATCGACCTTATTCTGTGATATCCCTAAATGGTTTGATGAGGATGAAAATGATAAACCATATGCTCTGGCCATTGCAGTCACCAGATCTCCACCCATTTGAACACCTATAGGAGGTTTTGGACTGACATGTTAGACAGCGCTCTCCATCACCATCATCACAGAAACACCAACAAAAAGATAGTAGAGTTTGATCCCTCCACTAAAGCGACAGAGACTTTTAGAATCTGTTATAAGGTGCATCTTATATCAATTTACAAATGATCCTTAATCAACATATACCTCATACTTTTTCTTGGAGATGTTTAACTGTTACTGAGCAGCTAACGAGCAGCACAGCAAAGCTAATTAGCCATTGTAGCTGCTGATCGTGTCTCACTGACTGATCTAATGCCCCCAACCACCCCTTCCTGTACTTTAACTACTACACTAATGAGTGCACTTCTAATGGTATATGCACTATTTTTTTTGCATACTATTTAGTGCGGTTTGGAATATGAAAATAATAACACAGCGGAACACAATCAATTGAAATTATCCAAAACTACTTGCCATGTAACAGCTGGGATAGGCTCCAGCACCCCCCACGACCCTGAGGGAGAAGCGGCTTAGAAAATGTATGTGTGTGTGTGTGTGTGTGTTTGTACTTGCCATGTTAACTTCAAAACTATAATTTTGCTGAAATTAGATTGTAGCAAATAGTGTACATAAAAATAAATAGGAAGTGTACGTGTGCAATCACTTGTGAGCTCTACACAGCAATGTGGATTTAGACACCAGTGGTCTATGTAAAATGTGCAGAGTTGATTGTAAAGAGAGAGCCTTTGGGGGAGTAAGCTAACCCTGTGTCTTGTGGTCATGCTAATTGTCCTGAATCATTTCCCAGAACGGAGGGCTTGAAAAATGATGGGGATCAGCAACAATTTTGCTTTTTCAAGGCTTATTTATAGGCATTATGATTGATTATGATTATGAATGCCTGCACAGCAGTGTATTACAGTGTACTGCTACTACTTTAAAGTCTGCTTACTGTAAGCCCCTGCGCTTTATTATGTGTCAGCTGCTGTAAATACTGGATTAAGAACAGTCTGAAAAACACGACACTTTTGTCCATTTTATCAGCTCCACTTACTATAGGAGTACTTCGTAGTTCTACAATTACACACTGTTTCTCTGCGTACTTTTACCCTGTTCTGAGTTAGTGTGCATTGTGGATCAGACACTGCAGTGCTGGACACATCATATCCACTCACTGTCCACTCTGTTAGACAGTCCTACCTTGTCAGTCCACCTTGTAGATGTAAAGTCAGAGACGATAGCTCATCTGCTGCTGCACAGATTGTGTTGATCATCCTTTAGTCCTTCTTCAGTGGTCACAGGACTCTGCCCACTGGACACTTTTGGCTGGATAATTTTGGTTGGTGGACTATTCCACTGCTAACACTGGGTTTACACTGTTTACTCATGTTTTACTACCTCAGTAACTGCTGTGTTTATGTATATCTAACCACGTGACTCACAGATCACAGCATGTTAAATATCTTTGCACCTTATTCTCACTACCTCATGTCCAGAAATGTGTGCTGTGTCAGTGCTGCACTGTCCTGTCTGTTTACTGTGTTTAATGTCTGTTTAATTTATCATATTTATTATATTGTTTCTTTATTAGCTTAATTTTTATGTTTGCACACCGTGCTGTTCCTGGAGGAATGTAATTTCACTCCACTGTGTACTTGTACATAGATGGAATGACAATAAAAGTCTCTTGACTTGACTATTCTCAGTCCAGCAGTGACACTGAGGTGTATAAAAACTCCAGCAGCACTGCTGTATCTGATCCACTCAGACCAGCACAACACACACTAACACACCACCACCACTACATCTGCGCTGCGGTGTGCTGTATAAAATGGAGGGATAAGAAGCTTTAATATCTCTCAGTAGAGCAGTTTGGACAGCCCTCAGCTTGTATGTGGATAATTCTATGAAATTAGTTCAAAGTCAAAGTTTAAAAAAGACATTTGGAACTTTCTCGACTTCAGACAAAAATGTTTTGCTTTGTGTGACCCTATACCTTAATTAAGTTCATTTCCTTAAAATAAATGATAGTCCATTCCATTTTGTCACTACTAAAACAGTCATAACACTGCTGAATCTTTGATTTGGGATTGACTGTTTCGGTATCGATAATTTTAGCTAACTAGGAGCATAAAAATGCTAGCCAGTTGATAACTAACAAACAGAGCTTTGAACAGTTGTACACACATAAAATCATAATATTTTCATTAAAATACAAGTTTTCTTAATTGTCAGTAGCGATGATTCTGTGGTTACACACTGATTTCCAGACTTTGGGACACATTTACTTTAAAACAATGGGATCTAACTGCTTACCATGTGGCCATGAGGGACAGGGATGCAGTCTCACTTCCTGCTCTAAAATGCAGGGGTGTGGCTAAAATAAGGTTCCGCCTACGGGCTGAAAGTCTTTGTGTTTCGGTACTGATATGAAAACATGGGACAGCATTTTAAAGCATTTAAAGTTTTTGTATTTAAACAGTAAACACAACAAAGTTCACTTTTCAAGAAATCCAAAAGATCATAATGACATTTTTTGTAAAATTTGCACATTTTGTCTTTAGCATAAGACAATTTTTAAAAGCATTTAATTTTTTAATTTCTGGCTTTGCTGTCCAGGATTTTTAATACTCATTTTTAAGATGAAGATTAAGTGACTCTTATTTCCCATGGGGAAATTTCACCTCTGTATTTAACCCATCCATGCAGTGAAACACCACATACACACTAGTGAACACACACACTAGGGGCGGTGAGCACACTTGCACAGAGCAGTGGGCAGCCCTATCCACAGTGCCCAGGGAGCAGCTGAGGGTTGGGTGCTTTGCTCAAGGGCACCTCAGGCATGTACTGTCGGATCAGGGGATCAAACCACCCCCTTCCGGTCAAAGGGCTGATTCCCTAACCTCCAGCCCACAACTGCCCCATAAAAGAGATTATAATATAAATATATAAAATTCCCATAAAAGAGATGAATGAAACAGTAACTTCACAGGAGATGGAAAAAAAGACATTTGTGGCTCATAAAAGAAGCCAGTGGACAGGGACTGAAGCAGGTGCTTATTGACTTCTATTATAAATGTGTGGATTTTGTGTTCTTTGCTACACAAAGAGAAGTGACAAAATTATTGTCAGTGTTAATCGACCATTACAGATTCAGCAGATAGAGATTAGGCAGAAAAACACTGACGTATTCCTTCACCTCACTATCTCATAATGATAAAATCTTGAAAGGTGAGCTTTTCAAAATTTTTGCAGGTCCATTCAGCGACTCGTTCACACAATCTAACAGGCAGATGGTGTTTCTAAATGGCGTAATCAAAGTTAACAATGCAGCTATGAGGTTTTCATATGACAGCAATAGTACATTTTTCAAGCACATACCAAACAAAACACAATTAAGGCTACAGTGCTCTTAGTAAATCTTGAATCAGCAACAAATTAACCTTAATTACACACCACTCACAGAAGCACAGTCAAATCCCAGCACAGCAGGCCTTTTCCCTTTCACTCACTCCGTCTGTCCCAACTGAAGCTTCCATATCCCGTGCATGGAGGAGAATCCTGTCTTCCACCATCCTGAAGATATATATGCTGCAGAGAGAGAGAAATAGCCTGCAGTGCTCCCTCCCATGGAGAGATAGATCGCTCTTGTGCTTCTTGCTGATGAACCCTATTGTGGGGGGCCCAGGATGAGGGGTCTATGCTTAATAGGATTGCAAGGCCGATGCTATCAGCCATACTCAGCTGAGGAGAAGGTCAAAAAACCTCCCTTTGTGAGGTGAATGAAGTCACTGATTGATGGTCTAAAGGCACCCGGATCTCATAGCTCTCCGGATGCCTTCTGGCAAGTCAGTCTGAAGGCATAATTCATATGTATGTGGAAATTAGCTGTCTCTGCCGGGCAGCGGTGAGGAAACCTAATAGGAAATATGACATACAAGAAGAAAACACAGAGAAAACTACCATCATTTAAGAGAGTACACGCAACGAAAGGTTGTGTGTGACCCTTGGCCTAGCTCCAGGGCAGGTGCTCTCAAGCGTAAAGGAATGAGGAAAAGGGAAAAAAAGAGATAAGATCCAGCACGGGTTCGACCAAGGTGAATATTTTAACAAGGAAGTTACAGATTGCCTGGTGCGTTTGATGTGACGTGTTATTTGTTCTGCCACTAAACTGGGGAAAGCAATCATTCATCTTTCACTGCTACGTCTCGCTGGACGAAGCAAGAATGACGAAGCATCGTTTTCACCCATATTTAATGATAATCAACAATATTTCAGTTATAAAGAAGAGCTGATGGTGACTGGGGTGGAAGAAGTACAGAGAAATTGTACTTACTTCATCAAAATCTTGCTCATTTAAAAGTAGACCTATGGAGGCTAAACTGTACTTGCACTTAAAAGGGATTCAGTTTAGGGTTAGGTTTCGGGTAACTTCAAGATCAGTTGAATTTAATGGATATTTAGTTGAATGTTATTGAAAGACAGACTGAGCATTTACAAAGCATCTATTGTGAACCACCTAAGTAGCGTTCAACTTCAAGTTCAGTGGCATTTAATGACTATTCAGTTGAGTGTTGCTTAAATATATACTGAACATTTGCAAAGAATCTACAGTGGACCATCCAAAGAAAGTGTTACCCTTTTTATATGGAACGTTGATGATGGCAAAATAGTGGAAAATCTGGAAAAATGATTTTGAGGGGACTATTTTGCCTCATGTATCCCTCCGCCATGAGTGGATTCAAATAAATGGATTAACAAGACGTTTCAGGACGAAACTTTATCACAAAACTATGGTTAAACAATGTCTCGGACATCAGGCAGCATATTTAAAATCAATTTGTGTAATAACTTTCTGTGAAGGAGCTTTTACAGATGGACATCTGAGCTTTTACAGGTGGACATCTGGTTCCTATCACCACTACTGACTCTATAAAACAAAGCATTTCACACCAAACCATCTGAATGACTCTACACATCAGTCATTTGATGATGTGGAACTTAATTTATGTGTAAAAAAAATGGTGACATTTCCCTTTAAGGTAAAAACATAAAAACATCTACATAAATTTAACATACTAAAGTGTATAAAAGTAAAAACTAAAGTTTTCTGTGTTTGTTGGGGTGTGATGCAGTGGTTTGGGGTGGCATTAATCCTCACACAAAGGCAGGTTCATTTTACACTGATATGAATTTGATAGATTTGAACAATAAAAACAACAAAAATAGTACCTTTGAATGCCTGAGATCTCAACTGACTGACATGAGAAGAAGAGAAAAATCTCTAGGCCTTTGAGGCTTACAACAAGTGCTTTGAAGCAGCTACGAAGGGGTGGAGGGCCCTAAGCCCTCCCACCGGGAAGATATCTTGACAGTTTGAAAAAAATTCTCCAATGCCAATGGTGATATAACAAAATGCATTGCATCCTTATGCCATTTTTCTGTCTTCAGTGAATAAAAGAGACAGTCAAAGCTCTCCACCATCACATATTTTTGGCGGATGCTATCACCATGGCAAGGTTTACACACTGCATGTCACCACTGGTCATAAAACATGGCATGGAAAGATAATTATTTCATACAAAGTCACTTTAGTAGCATGTAAACACAACACTTTTCACTCCAACTGAGCTGTGCTAGTTCCTATAGGCTATGTGTCCAAGCTTGTCTGTTGTAGAGTTGATCAAGAATATTGTAATCTTCAGCTATTTTATTCTAAACATCTGCTCCCACTACTGTGAAAGGTAGGACTCTGGTCTGTTAACCTTTACTAGCTGTGGTATCAGCTCTTGGCTGTTATACTAACATTAGAGGTGGGCAACAGTGTTATGAGTTTAATATTAAAATTCTATTTTCCCGCTTATTATGATAATGAGTTGAATATTTTTCTACAGTTTATCTACAGCTGCCTGTGGTGAGCAATGTCTGTGAAAGAAAGTCTGGCTGGGCTCCTGCTTTCAAGGTCTACATGAAAATGTAAGGAGTAAAAGGAGTTGTTTTCTCTTTGAAATGTAATTGAGTACAAGTACAAGTATTCAAATTCAGTAGTCCTCAATTAAAGCACAAGTCTTTCTTAGCTATAGTAGCAAAGTAAAACTACTTAAATGTTTTACACTGCTGATAGTAACATAGTAGTTCAGTAACTTTTTGATGGATTTGTGCTTTTAAGAAAAGTAATTACATTTTACTCAGCTACACTTTAGTTACTCCCATTTAGCTCCTAATTCCTAATTGAAGGGTTCATTTCAGTCTGCTGTGTTAGTTCAGTACCTGGACGGCAATGTTTTATTTAACTTACTTCCTCTACTGGTAAAAGCTGGATGTTCCACTGTATTGCTTCAGGGAAGTTTTTGGCATGATAGTAATTTAGACCTTCTGATGTTCATTTCTTAGCTATTTCTACTTCTATCTGAGTCATTGTTTCACTGATTTAACAACATCATGCATTTGTGAATAGTGTTTTCATGTGTTGATCAAAAAAAGTAATGGAAATGTTCTTAGAGATGTAATAGATTTTGGTCTGAAGTACATTGTCAGATTAGCGATAATTAAGGTTAATTTTACTTGAGTATAGTTTTAGGTTACTGTACCCTCATCTAGGCACATGTTTCAGATATTATATAACTGTGTCGTGTTGTATCGTGTCAGACAGGAGCATTACAAAACCCCCAGTACAGCCAGTATTCAATTTGGCTGTTGTATTCAACAATGCAACAGCTGCCCAGAGGACACCACCACACATACGCACGCACACAAACTCTTCTGTACTGATAAGATGCTTATCATGGCATGATGTCCTGGAGTCTTATCTCATAGCTTGTGTTCTGTTAGCCTTTAGCCTCATGCACTCCACACAGATCCCTCACAATTGACTATAGTGCAAGAAAATGCAATTTAGCATTTATCTAGCTCAGTGTGTACAACCTGCCCCATGGAAGCAAAAAAATATTGTTAGATGTTGTCAGTAGTTCACCTAATATATAAATACATAGTGTTATGGTTTTGTTGGAGTGACTTCAGAACCTATTTTCACCACAAGTCAAAATGCAAGTAGTCAAGCAGTGATATAATAATCTATGATAATTAAGTCAGTTTGCCAACACTAAAACAATATAACATGTTTATTGCCATCTAGTTTAACCAAACACATTTCCAGGGTGTTCTATAGGTTTGCACTGCTATACCCTTATTCTAATAAAATATATTGGAATTGTTTTCACACTACTTAAAGTTTTTCCATCCTTTTTTTTTTAATAAAATGCTATTGTGGTTTGAATCACAGTTCAGACTTAAGACAAATTTCAACTAAGGAGAAAAAGGCACAAAAAAACCCCAATAAATTAGCACCACCAATCTTAATACAGGAAAAAATAATAAACCCTATGTGCGCGATTTTCCCTTTCAGCTTTACTATGGTCATGCAGCGTGATGGGGTTTGAGGGCACTGCATGGTGGATATTGTAATGAATTCATGTTACTACCTTGCCAATTACCATCTGCCGTGATGCCAAATGCTCTTTTTTTCCTTTTGCTTATAGGCACTCTCTTTTTTTTAAGTAATGAATTATCTGCAATAAATGCCAAATACTTCATTGACATTCCAGCTCATCCTTTTGGAAAAGGGGAAGCACTTAAACGCTGGTATTAATCAGAGCCGCCGGAAAATTAAACTCAATCCGGCTCTGAAGCCAGTTCATTGCAACCGTGGCCTGGAGGCAGAAATCAGAAAAGGTAAACAACAATAATTACTTCAATGCTGTTCTTCTCGCAGTTCGCAGTGGCATGAGGTTTGACGTGGCTTCAAATAATGAAACTTTCATCATAGAAAAGTTTTCAGCCTGAGCAACGGAGCTAAGATTTCTTTGCAGTAAATGTGATGTTTAAAGGAAAGATACAAAACTAGCAGAAGCTAATCTGGCTGTAGTCATCAGCTAATCTAGCAGAAGCTTCAGTCTAGCTATAGATCACCTTCCTATAAACTTATAAGCTGAAGTGATTAGCTAGATAGCAAGCATACTTACAAAGTACAGACTACCAAATTATTTCAAGGTTTTTTTTTGGCCCTTTATTTCAAGTATGATGGTTTTGTATGTAGCATGTCTGTTCTGTCCTTCAGACTGAAGGAAATTCTGTAATGTTGTGTCAAAACTGAGACGTGCAACTAATAACAAGAATGAAATTCTTTACTAAAGCCACGGCTCAAGTTTCAGTGTGAAACCATAACGAACAAATAAATAACATTTTACTTGAATATAGACAAGCTTCAACCAACTGTGTTGTTCATAGATTTGCTACAGAATGGTATTAAACCCAGCATGGAAAAAAGAATGTTTCTTTTGCTTGGCGATGATCGCCTTCATCATCATCATCATCAAATACAGTGTAACAGAGGTATAGAATACCACTGCTGACTGCCACGCATCGACGGCTGGAAAGAAACATGGTTTATATAAGTAAAATGGAAAGAAATGCCGTCTTGGCCATCACAAGAATCATCAAACGCATCGTTCTTGTCAAACAGTCTGGCTTGATCAAAATTGACAACATGACCGCCACTGATTCCTATTCTTAGCCATATCTTCAAGTTTATGAAGCCATGCCTGACCATGGTCTTTTCGACACCACTGCTGGTTTCGAAAGTATTAGATAACTAATACTTATAGAATAGTGCGGGAGGCAGGTTGTCTGATCCAGCACCTTTGCATCGCTTAAGACCATGTAAATGTTGCCTAACTTCCGCTTTGGATGGAGGCTCAACCGAAACCAACCATTGGGATTCGGCCGGTCCGTTGGGGGCCGGGTCTTGGGCTGGAGGCCAGCTAAACTGTTCCTTGAAATGCTCAGCCAACGCTCAAGTCGGCGATCCTGATTGTGTATAAGATTTCCATTTTTATCACAGATTGTTTCACTTACTGGTATTCTACGTACTCCTGTGTCTCGAATCAACTTGAAAACCCTCTGGCTATTGCCAGCCGCAGCAGCCGTCTCCATTTCAACAGCTATTTTGACCCACCACTCCTCCTTATCTAGCCGGAGTTGCTGTTTTAATTCACGTCTCACAGCCCTTCTTCTGCGGATATGAGAGCTGCCTGGAGGAACTTGATGTCGTTGTTCCATAAGAGCTGATGATTTTGTGGAGATCCAGTTTTCAGATGGCGTGCGAGTGGTTACTCCGCAAACTCTGGTGGCAGCTGACTGCATTGCACACTTAACCTTGTCCCAACATCCGTCTATACTACGCCCAGCCTCAAATAATAGTTCTTTTGCAAGCTGCACTTGGTAGAGAGGTACCTTTGAATCATGTAGTCGTTCTTCTGCTAATCGATTGCTAGGTTTTCGACGGCCGCCAGTAAGTTGAAGTACAAATCTCGACAATAATAGGGCGTGATCGGAGTCTACGTAAGTGTTCCAGTAGGATCTGCAATCTTGAATTGAGCTCCTCCAGCGGTAACTAACGGCGATGTGTCAATTTGGGCGCGTTGCCCAGTGCTATTGGATTGCCAAGTAGACGTCCGACGCGAGTTGTGATGAAATGCGATGCTTGATAGGAAAAGGCGATTATCTGAACAGAGCTGGATGAGGCGGTCGCCTTTATTGGTGCGCTGAGCGGGTAAGGCGAATTGGCCTCCCAAGCAGGCCTCAGATGAATGTAGTTTACCTACCTGAGCATTCATATCACCAGCAAAAACTACAATATCAGAGCTTTTCACAGAGCGAAGAATCCGGGCTGCTATCGGTGGGAGCATAAGCTGAAACAACAAATAGACAACGCTTCTGGTGGCTATTCTTGCACACGTTGATGGCGCTACGAAGTCTCACTGCACATAAACGACTATTGACTGGGATCCAGTCAACTAGAGCGGCCTCCGATCGGCCGTTGAGGACGATCCCCACTCCATATTTGCCGGCCATGCATGCCTCTTCATCTCCCGAGGTGCACAGATGATAGTGATCGGATAAGTCAGGTGCTACGAGTTTAACTATGTGACTTGAGTCTTGAATTCGAGTTTCTGAGATGCAGCATATGTCAACGGACAGAGAATCTAATGTTCTGGCTAAACAAGCTGAAACAAGTTGAAAGCCCCTAAATTAAGTACTGAGTGCGGTTTTAAGAATGTAGCCAATTTTGAACTAGAATCAGTGGTGGCAGTGTTAACGGTGAAGTTGGAACTGGATTGAAGATTCATTAAGGGCAAATGGGAGGGGGTGGATGAAGAAAATGGGGTGGGTTGAGCAGTAGCTGACTTTTCACTGCCCGCCCTGCTCGATGCGACGGACAGCGCGGTCCTTGAACTGCGCGACGACCGATGCAGTAGTCATTGAAGTGTGTGGGCTGGGATACTGCCAGGGTGCCCGAACCTAAACAGGAGACTGAACTTCGTCTGGCCTCTACCCTTTGACCTTCCAGGTATGATTAGATCTGTGCTTCTAGTGACTGAACCACCTGTTTAGCTCATTGGGTCAAGGAGACGCACAAGCCATCACACCACACCAAGGTGCAGTCTTTGTGATGGGGATGATCGCCTTCATGAAACCAAATTGCCCCCAACTTGCATAATGTACACTGTCCTCATGTGAAACTTACCAAAAAAAGGTTGCACGTTTCTCAACTTCACATCACATGTCACATGATCACATGAAGCAACACACTTTCACCTAATAGATTTCACCAGATCAGGACAAAACCGAAGATGACGTACTGAGGCCCCTGGCTGACTCAAGGTTAGTAGGTTTTTACATTGTGTGAGATTCTGACAGCTGACAGTTTCTGTAATCAGCTGTGTTGGCTGAGCAGCTAATGTTAACGGCTGTTTAAACAGCTGCTTGTGCCAGTGTTTACTCTTCGTTGTTAGCCTGCCGTTCTTGTGCTTTATGTGATGTAGCGCGATTTATTCTCTCCCTTTTTGATGTTCCCTAAGTTTACACAGAGCTCCGATTCATTTAGAATCCAGAGGATGAAAAATTACTACAGAAGAGGAGACTCAGATGCAGTTCATGATGAACTTGTTGCAGTTCTTTGAGAGTATGAGTGAGGCATCAAACTGGCTATAATTCTAATGGCTAACATTACCTAAACATTCATTTTTAAACCTGCACACAACAGATACAACTAAGGCCCAATCCTATTTCACCTCTTGCCCCTATCACTTAGCCCTGAGCCCTCCGTTTTGCATGTTCACACCTAGGGAGGAGGGTGTTTGGATTTTTGCTGAGATAGAGTGGTAGGGTGAAGTGTTCGGGCTACATGTCCCTCCAAATGCAGGTTTTTCAGAGATACACTCCAAACACAGTGTTACGAGGAAAAAAAGAAAAAAAAACGGCTTAGTTTAATGTTGTTTCGATGTATTATGGTCCTTTTCTTCAAAACAAGCATAAACAATTGCTAATAGTATGCTGATGTCTCAGTAGCTAGCTAGCTAAATTACCCGTTCCACCTTAAATAGTCCAGCAGTATTGATGCCTGAAGCACCAGAGTGTAACTGCTGCTCTGTGGAATGTGGAAATTTGAATGAGAAGTGGCAAATAGCTAACTTCAGTTTCATCATCACAGAATTAGGGGTGGGTGATAATAAATAATTATCTCATCCCCTCTTTGAGCATGTGATGCCCTAAATTGAACTTAAGACCCCTAATAGAAGCAACTAGATACATTAGTTACTTTCAAAGCCAAGCTTAGCTGCACCTAGGTGTAACTTCGGTTGGTACAACAGGCGTGATTTCCTCTCTTAAAAAAAATGTTCTCAGCTAAGACCGATTTGTTAGTTAAGACCATCTTAGTCAAGATGTGATGATGTCACCAGCTCCAAGAGCTAAACAACTAAAGAATCAGTTGTACATTTTTGCTGCAGACATAACATAACAGGTCATTTGTTTTATAATAATGAAAATGATTAGTCTTTATTATCTCTAGGCAAAATAAAAAAAATGTTTGTGTTTTTTTGGTCAAAGTTAGTGTTGACCTGTAGTGTAGGTGAAATGACTGTAATGTTAGATGAGCAGTACAACCCACTGATGGAAATATACAGTAGAAACCCAAGCTGTTCAGATGGTTGTACTCTCACTCCCTATGCTTTTCTCTCTCCCCTCCCTTTTCCTCACATCTCCTCTAGCATGAAGCAAAGGAGAAACCCCCATCTGCTGGGCTGCCATCCAGAAGCTGACTTCATTAAGACAGATTAGACCCTCAACTCCCAATTCTGCTCCTCTAGTGCTTTATCACAACACATCAGACCACATTTTCTCTCTCCTCCCTCATCATCAATTCTCCAATAGCCTCAGTGTCTTTCTTCTCTCACAGTGTAAAAAATCTAGTAAATATATGTAATGTTGTTTATGATTATATCGTTTTTAGAATATTTTGCTCATTCAACCTGTTTCAACGTGTAATGTTCTTTTAGCTTATTTTTTATTAGTTTTCTGGTGATACTTTATTTGGAGTGGTCCTGATTAATAAACTCTTAACAGAGTATCAGTAACACATCAACAGCCTATCAGTGAAGTAGCAGTAGTGGAGCATCTGAATACCCTGGAGTAAATATCTTGAAGATGCTATGTTGATACACTACTTACATTCAGTAGATGTGTTTGTTAATGTGTTGCTTCCATTACGCAAAACCTAACCTTACCCAACACCTACCCCAAACCCTGGCCCTAATAATGACCCTAAACGTAACCTCTACCAAGAACCTAATCAGCTTAGTTTAACCTAACCTCATGTTTTTAACATGGTACTGAGAGTCTGTTGAGTGTTTAATCTAAAAAAAACATTTAAAATAAAGTGTCACTGGTTTTCTTAATGGAAATAATTACACAACCTCATTTCTGCACATTTTAGTACACAATGTCTCTTTATCTGTTAATTCACAGAATTTAGCATACTGGAAAATATTAAAACGTAAAATGCGGCCTGTGCAAATGTTATGGCACAGCTTATGTTTAATATATTTTCACAATATTATAAAAATGTGCAAAAAAATGGCATGTTCAACTTTTTTCCTTGTAGAGGATGTGTTCACTTATTTTCACTTCGAAAACCAACAATCAAAATATGTCATTTGATCAGGGTGTTCCAACTTATGCATATGATTTTATATGTTTTAATGCAGATATAATGCAGGCAGTGGTATAAAACAATTTCAATGGATAAAAACACTTAAAACAAGCAAAAAGCTCTAGAAATTTTAAATTATTCTCACACAGTCCTATATTGAGAAATATTACATATCATTGCTGTCTGAACAAATTCGTAATCTGCCAAAAAAAAAGTTACTTTACAGGAGAGAGACAGAATGTTCTTAATTGACAATGTAAGGTAATGCTCTGTAAGTCATTTTGGGCCAGTTCCATTGGCTGAATTTTAACAGTGTTTACAGCAGATAGCATAGGACACTATACTTACTAGATAGTTTAACATGCCAGGACAGGATTTTTTGCAGTGCACTTACATTCTTTAAGCACCGTACCAAAAACTCTGTGTGTCTTTCTTTGCATTTGTCTGTCAATTTCTCTCTCTCTCTCTCTCTCTCTCTCTCTCTCTCTCTCTGTCTCTCTCTCATACATACTTCCCTTCTATTACAACTGACTGACAGCACAAAGACGAAGGCTTTATCTGCAAGGCTGGACGAGCTGGAAGAACAGAATGATTTGGCTTTTGTATACATTTAAAGTAAGTTTTAAATTAAACAGTCCTGCAGCTTAAAAGGTGCCTCCACACTGATAGTGTAGATTACTACAGGTTTATGCTTAAGGCTTAACTGGTCTCCAGAAGTGCTAATTAAACAACAATAAAAAAAAATCTGGGCTATTTTGACCTGGACCATAAGTCATGACTCATTAATTCTAGCCTCTTTTCTCTTTCTCTCTTCCTCTCCATCTTCGCTCCGTGCTCCATGCTTTTCTCTATACCTGCTTTATCCAATACATCAGTGCTGGCGAACTGAGGGCCAGAGTCAAGTACAGTTTGATGTTTTCTCTGCTGGTAATTAACTGCAAATTTGAATCAGGTGAGCAGGAAAATCACCAAAAATCACCAAACTGTGCAGGAATCTGGCCCTTCAGTATTTCAATATTGTCAATTTAATTTGCCAATAGATAGAATACAATGTCCACATAGCATTACTGTACTTGATTAAATAAATGAAAGCCAGAGCTTTTGAATAGTATTAAACAGAAAAAGCATTTCATTTTTAATACTTTATGCCATACTAGCTCTAATCAACTTACCTGATGAGAAATCAAACTATAAAAGCTGGGATTACAGTGTTTAAAATAAAGGTACAGTGCAGGTTCATCAAGGTACAAACAATGTAAATGTTCCCTCAAAGGTACAGCAGTGGTTTTAAGGTCCAATTTTTTACCCTAAATAAGTTGAAATGTACATATTTGTACCTTTTCATAACCTAATGTTTTAAAACAGAACAATAAAATAAGCCTGGAGGCTAGACGGGGTTTGTGGAGTCAATACAACATAGAAAATATCATTTCAATGGATTATGGTACAATGATGTTCCCTGACTAAATGTACTGACATGTACCCTTGAGGGTGCCACCACTGTGATAAGATGGGCACTGCCCCAGTGACAGTGTCGTACATCTTTTTCTGAGAGTGTAGGATTGGAATAAATCTAGGTTTAGCATGCTAGGCCTAAAGCATTATACTACACTGCCAGATGCTTTCATTACCAACATGACACTTTCAAGGTTTTTATACTTTAACACATCCTGTGTCATGTTGCATAAGCTGTTTTAACTATGAAATGCCAGCAAACATTTCTATCCAAACTCCTGTGAGCACCTGCCGTCTTCTCAAAATAGAAACGTCTTTTGCTTGGAGCAGACGCGGGGTGGGAAAAAATAAATGTATCCCAGTGCATAATCATGTGAAAGTGGATTGATCCACAACCACCTTCTGCCTTGTTTGGTGGAAATATTTTGGTTCAGCATTTATGAGTCATGCTTCAGGCAGTGGACAAAAAAAAGCAGTGTTGAAAAGCTGATTTGCTGTCAGACAGAATTAGACGACAGCAGGCCTTTCAATTAGCTATATTTCAAATGTCACTTTGCATCAGGACCAGAGAAGCCTGTATATGTGTAGGGAAGTGTGTGTGTGTGTGTGTGTGTGTGTGTGTGTGTGTGTGTGTGTGTGTGTGTGTGTGTGTGTGTGTGTGTGTGTGTGTGTGAGATGAATAAATAACTGGGGGGTTGACAAACTCACACCACACACACCTACTATGAAGACACTGTCATTGCGTCTGTCAGTGTCCTCTAGGGCACAGCCAGGGTGGAGAAACTAGCTCAGACAAAGGATAACTGGCATCTTTGCGTGCATGTTTATATGTATGCAGTCATGTGTGTAGATATGGATTCTAGGGTCTTTATTCATATTTTCTCTTCCTCTGTCGCACACTGTCACCAATCTGGGAGGGCTAGCCAGTCATGGGTGCCTGTCTGTTAGCTAACAGAGTTGGGCAGTTAGTGTTCTCCTCTAACCGTGTTGAACTGAGCTGAGCATTCATTAGCATGGACGCCCATGTCTTGGATGCTGCTTGATCTTTACTGCACGTAGTTGTGTTATGCTTTTCTAAAGCATGTGCATCAACCAAAATGGTGTTCACCTCATTTGCCCAAGGGGGTACCCTTCAGTGTTTGGAGGGTGATAAATTACACACCTCTGGAATGTCCATTACATCTTTGCGTCCCCACAGACAGACTCATGGGAATTTCAGCCCATATACAGTTAGCATCTCCCATGTTCTTTTGCTGTAGCACACTAAGCCAGCTCCAGATTTCCAGTGTTCAAGACTGGTAAGAATATTTTAAATTGAGGTAAAGCAAACAGGGTACTTGTGATAATGTAAGAGCCAGCTTGGTGTCTACTGCCAGCTTTAGCTCCCCTCTGGATTGAACACTTTCACCTAGTTTGTTAGCAATAGACAACTTTACTTCATTAAAACTTGAAAACGCTTCTTCTACAGATGAAAGTGTATTTCTCTGTCTATGTGACACCTATGTATGTTTAACTAAGATGGCCAGGTGTCCAGTTTTGGACAGGAGAGTTTGGTTTTGAGTTCTGTTATATGGTGGGCGTGCATGTTAAAGGCAAAGTGTGAAGGGGTGTCAACCTGAAGAAAATCAACAGGCTCAACAAGTAGTTATGCACATTTTCAAAACATACAGTAGATTATATTAATACGATATGTGTTTTATGTAAATATATATATATATATATTGTGTGTGTGTGTGTTTGTATATACAATATATAATACAACTGTATTTATTACACTTCTAACTAATGAGATGTTTCCATCCAGCCCACCAAATAAATAGATATATATATATACACTGTGTGCACAATTATTAGGCAAGTCTTATTTTTGAGGATTATTTTTATTAATGACCAACTACAGTGCTCTCGGTTAATCCAAAATGTTAATAAACCTCAAACATGAATGTTTAAGAAAGTAAAAGTGAAGTTTTGTTTTTCTTAGGAGAATATCTATATGCGCACGTTTATTGGGCAACTATAATGGTGCAGAATTATTACGCAGCTAAATGAAAAACACACATTTTCCCATCTCACTTTATTTTCATCTGTTCAAGTGAGAATTATAAACAAACAACTCCAAGCTTTCCAATGAACATTTCTGACGTATAAAAAAAAATCAGTGACCAGTATAGCCACCCTGTATAACAGTGATAAGCCTTCCATTCATGGAGTCTGTCAGTTTCTTGATCTGTTGACGCTCAACTTTTTGTGCAGCAGCAACCACAGCCTCCCAGACCCAGTTCAGAGAGGTGTACTGTTTTCCTTCACTGTAAATCTCCCGTTTAAGAATTGCCCACAAGTTCTCAGTTGGGTTCAGGTCAGGTGAGGAAGGGGGCCATGTCATAAGTTTTTCATCTTTAATGCCTTTACTGGCGAGCCATGCAGAGGAGAATTTGGATGCATGTGATGGAGCATTGTCCTGCATAAAAATCATTGTCTTTTTGAAAGATGCAGATTCTTCCTGTACCACTGCTTAAAGAAAGTGTCTTCTAAAAACTGGCAGTAGGCTTGGGAGTTGATCTTCAACCCGAAAAGGTCCAACCAGCTCATGTTTAATAATACCAGCCCATACCAGTACCCCACCTCCACCTTGCTGGCGTCTGACTCGAAGTGGAGCTCTGTCCCGTTACTGATCCAGCCACGGGCCCGTCCATCTGGTCCGTCAAGAGTCACTCTCATTTAATCAGTCCATAAAACCATTGAAAAATCTGTCTTCAGATTCTTCTTGGACCAGTCTAGACACTTCAGCTTATGTGTCTTGTTCAGTGGTGGTCGGGTTTCAGCCTTCCTTACCATGGCCATGTCTCTGAGCGCTGAACATCTTGTACTTCTTGGTACTACAGGGTAGGTTGCAGTTCTGGAATTGGAAGATAATGGGTTCCTGGTAGCTTCACGCTTGATTCTTCTCAAATCCTTGGCAGTTAATTTGTGTCTTTTTTTCTCAGCACGTTTCTTGCGACCCTGTTGACTATTTGCAACAAAATGTTTGATGGTTCTGTGATCTCGCCGCAATATCTTAGCAATTTCAAGAGTTCTGCATCCTCTGAGAGACTTTTGGTAATTTTTGACTTTAAGAGTCAGTTCAATCTCTTTTTTGGCCCATTTTGCCAAGAAAAAAGCTGCCTAATAATTATGCACACCTTGATATAGGGTGTTGACCTCCTTAGGCCACACCCTCCCTCATTACACAGATACACAACACCTGCTATGCTTAAATCCATTAAGCATTCAAGTTTATCCAGCTTGGAGTTAGAAAATATGCCTAAAAATTATAATATGGTCAAAATACTCACTTGCCTAATAATTGTGCACACAGTGTAGGTTTATATATATATATATATATATATATATATATATATATATATATATATATATATATATGTATCTGTGATGGGCTGGATGGAAACATCTCATTAGTTAGAAGTGTAATAAATAAATACTGCATATAATGACATTCAGGTTTCTATTGCTGAACAGTTTTATATATAAAAAAATGTTAATGACGTTTATACACAAAACTGTCATGATGCTGCATTATATTGATAGATTGACAGTTTAACATACTTGTTTAAATATAATTGTAGGACCTCTGGAGTGTTCAGGGTAAAAGTATTTTGCATAGTGAATAATTGTTTAATGGTATATTATCCTTAATGCCAATAATTACTAAAAGATGGTTCAGGTGGGTCAATTGTTTCTTATTTATAAAATGTTCTGCCACTGCATTTGGGCCAGTGGAAAGTTGCGTTGGAGAAGGGTCTGCCCGCCCAGACTCCATGGTAACACACTCTCTAGTGGTCTGTAAATGTGTTCAGGAGGCGATTGTAAAAACAGCAAAGAAACTGCTGTATAATTAAAGTGGTTGTTTGCTTTCTAGTTTCCCCAGTTAATTAGTTATATCATTTCAATGACTAGTCTCCTCTTTGGAATCTTTGGAATTATTAATGTTTTCTTTGTTTATTTTGTTGAAAGTTTGGGCTGAAAATGTGATCTGAAGGGAAAGTAATTGTAGATGACATTCTCTCTCTCTCTCTCTCTCTCTCTCTCTCGCTCTCTCTATTTGACCTCTATAATCTCTGCTTGAGCTCACTCTAACAAAAATAGGTGCTTGCAAAGCTGCTGCTGCCAAATGTGTCCCATCTGTGGATAAAACTGCATCTATATTGATCTATGACAGTAAATGAAGGTAATAATTTTATAATGCCTACTGGAATAAGGCCTTTCTGTCCTCTGCAGGTTCTAATGGCATTGTGCTGGCAGACTGATGTGGTTTCAGTGGGCTTTTATGCCGGATTAAAAAGCCTGATGTCATGATAGTTTGGGTTTGGCCGAGCGTTAATGCTGACAGGGCCTGTCTGATGAGAAAGAGCAACTGGCTCTGAGAAATGAACAGTAACAATTGGCCACAAAACCTGCCAAGACATACATTACACCCTTTCTATCTCACTCACACACACACACACACACACACACAGACATATACACACACACACACACACACACACACACACAATCTGTGGTAATAAAGCTTCTCCCTGACCAATCAATAGATGCCTCTGGTGCCCTTGGCTGAATCACTTTGCTTCAATAGTGTATCCCTATTGTCCTCCTACCAGTCTGAGAATAGGCGCATCTCTTGTTCCTTTATTTATATTTACACACTGATAATTGTTTTTTTTTTCTTGTATTTAGTCGGTTTCTCAACGTACACCTCCCCTTCTCTCATATCTATTTACCTTCATTATTGTTTACAAGATAATGCTAGGTTGTTCCTGGGCAAACTGTTGTCTTGTACCTGTTCTATCTGTTCTGTTCTTTGTCATTGTTTGTTTGTCTGCATGTGCAAATACGTCTTGTTAGTTCTTGTGTCTCATTGTCAGACCACCCTTGATATACAAATGTGTTTGTATGTCAAAGTAAGAGGGGAGGAGTTAGAATAAGCAAAGTGTGGCATAGATTAGATAGATTAAAGACCTTTTGCTCTAAGTGACCCTATACCTTAATTATGTTCAATTAATTAAAACAAATGACAGAACATTTTATCACTAACCAAGCAATCATAACAGTACTAAAACTTTGGAACACTGTTGTGAGGATTTGATTGCATTCAGACACAGGAGCATTAGTGAGGTCAGGCACTGATGATGGGTGATTAGTTCTGGATCACTCCAACTCATCCTAAAGGTATTGGACTGAGCTCTACTCCACAGCCCAATGCTTGACATTGAGCATGGTGACCTTAGGCTAATGTGTATCTGCTCCAGAGTTGTCACATTCTATTGACAATGTGTTTCTATCTGTAGCTAAATTCACTCATTAGAAAGGGTTACTTTGGGTGAATGGATGGATGGATGGATGGATGGATGGATGGATGGATGGATGGATGGATGGATGGATAGATGGATGGATTCATTAGACTTCAAAAACATGTCAGGGTTACAATTTATGTATAGTTTAAAACAAAAACTGTGTTATTTTAACAATTACACCTTCTTGAGCTGTCAATTTAGCAATATTGGTTTTTAAATCAGTTATCTAGAATTCCAGGCACCACCGAAGTGCTTGTCTTCTAGTCATGTATAAAGGGTGAGGACATATTTTGAAGAAAAAAATGTTTTTCTGCAATTTTAACTACAATAATCTATAATGAAAGTTGTTGTCCTTAGAAGTCGTGTCACTGGTGTTACACATGGAAAGTCCACTGTGTCTTTTCAGTTATCAGAGGTTTTCTCATGTAGCTCATGATTTCATATGAAGCTTTTAGTTGACATCACTGGTGTGACCTACTTTATTCTTAGGTAATTGTGAAGAAATAGAATAAATATGGATTAAATTGTATATTTTAGTGGGTATTACATAATTGACAACATGTGGTTTGATGCAAAATGCATTTTTCATTAAAAATGTCACTGGTGTTACTGTCTCTGGTGTTAACTTATGTGTGACACCTATGGAGAGACAGAGTCTCTCTACAAGGAGACTCAACAATAACATCATAATAACTTTTACCTCAAAACAAAACAGGATAGTGGTCAGTTTTCTGTGCTGTCCTGTTGCTTCTTTGAAGAAAAGAGTTCCATTCTCTTACACTAGCTTTCCTCCTTCTCCTGAGTTATGAGAGCACCGTCTCTCGTAACTTCCGCGCGTCGTCTTCCAGCTCGGCCTGGCCGTATAAAATTGATTACTCTCCTCGCAGTATAATCTTAAAAGTCACTTTGGGATTAGCAACATGGGGGAAACCACGTCTACGACTCTAAATTGATTGTGAAAGTGCTGTGGTGTGACTTTGCTGTGTCCTGGAGGGCGACGGGGCTGTATGTGATGAGTTACAGCAACGAGGTTGAGAAGTTTTCTCTCTCTCTTTCTCTCTCTGGAGGGAAGACATAGTTAAGACAATTTAAAGCGCTGAGCTGGGCCGCTGGGCCTGCAGTCCTGCCTCACCTCATCGATTGTGCTGTTGACCTACTTAATGTGCCTGCTTACCTGTGTGCAGCCAACGGGGACAGAGATGAGGAAATGGATGCAGGAGGAAGAGAGAGAGAGAGAGAGAGAGAGAGAGAGAGAGAGAGAGAGGAAGGTAAGGAGAAAGAGTGTAGAGAAAGTGAGAGACAGAAAGAAATGAGGAAAAGAGGGAGGGAAAGAAAGACAGGAGAGATAAGGGGAAAAATAAGGGGTTAGAAGAGAGGAAGACAGAGAGGAGGCAAGCACGAGAGAATAGGAGAGGGGGATAGAAAAAGAGGGGGGAGCAAGAGAGATTGGCAGAGAGAGAGAGAGAGAGAGAGAGAGAGAAAGATAGAAGAGTAGAAGGAGGAAGAGAGTGGGGGAGCATTGGAGATTGATGCAGAAACAGAGAAAGGGAGCAAAGGAGAAAGGGAGCATCGAGGATTGCAGGTGAGCAAAAGAGAATGAGAGGGGGCAATAAGAAAGAGGGAGGAGGAGTGGGGCAAGCAACAGAGAATAGAAGAGAGAGAGAGAGAGAGAGAGAGAGAGAGAGAGAGGGGAGGGAAGAGAATGAGTGAGCGCAGTTCTGAATTATAATGTGGTCTGAATAGAGCTGGGAAAGCTCATGTGGATGAGCAGACTGTTTAAACTCTCTCTAATAGCCCAGCACAAAGAGAGCCATACACTGTGTTTATATACCGCATCCTACACAAATGGCCAGTAGTCCATCTACATAAATGTTTTTTTTTTCTTTCTTTTTTCCATTCATTATGTTTCTATTACTCTCTAATGTTCTGTGTATTTGCCTGCGTGTACAGTCTTTGGCTAAATCACACAATATTGCAATATTGTTTTTTATACAAACAACCCAACAAAGCCACAACACTGACAGATTAGGAGAAACGACTGTTAGAGACATGACAGACAGACAGGAAGAAAAAAAGATGGAGGGATGGCAAAGGAGGTCAGCTCTGTTTTTCTTCTTTTCAGATGTGAACTACCTCAGGGACCTCACTCACTCATTTGCTCTTTCACTCACTCCCTTATTCATGCACTCACTCAAACATTCACTTTCTCATTTACTTAAACACTCACTCATTTACTCACCTTGATCCTCTTTATCTTGCTTATTATCTCTGGCACTTCACTAAGAAGTGTCTCTCTATATCAATTTACAGCTGTAGAGGGCGCTACTAATTGACCTATGCAGGCTCCGCCCACAAATGTGTTGCTTCACAGGACGTGCTTTCAGGCTGGGCACACTTTACAGAATGCTGGTTAAAAAAATGACATTCAACCAAATCAGAAATAGTGCATGAGCTGATTTTGATGAAGTCAAGAGTTCATAATTTTACGTAAACAACACACCGCCATGTAGACTTTTTCCCATGATCAGCAGTGATGACTAATCAACAACTAATGGTTGCAGCTCTTCCACCCACGAGCGTTTATCTGATGTGTGAACATCTTTTGATTGGGTTTGTAATAAAGTAAGTGATATTGGAGTGTATTAAGAGGTGTTCTCTGAGCTTTCTGAAGGGTTTAGAGTGGAGAAAGCTGGTGTGAGCAATGTGGGCTCAGGGCTCTGTCAGCTTCACTTAACTCCACACATAGAAGCTGCTGATGTGTGAGCTGCTCTTATTCAGCTGCTAGTGCTGCCCTGCTCTCAGCCATTGTCTCTTTCTCTCACTTTCATTCTTCTCTGTTTGCGCCTCCCTCATTTTGCCAAAAGCATTGAAATATGTGTATACACACGCCTTTGAAAACATCTTAGGCATCTGGAATAATTATACTTAAAATATCTGAGCAAGAAGTGTTTATTTGCTTAGAAAAACAATAATATTACAACAAATACAAATAACATTAATGCAGCACATGATGATTTTTATGTATTCCTGTACACAAAATGGCCAAAATTATTGGGACATCTACACATACCATCTACATGAGCTTTAATGACATCCTATTCTAAATCCATAGGCATTATGGAGTCAGTCCTTCTCTGCCGTTATAACAGCTTGAACTCTTCTGGGAAGCTTTCTACAAGATCTTGGAGTGTGTCTGTGGGAATTTTGACCATTCATCCAGAAGAACATTTGTGAGGTCAGACACTGATGTTGGACGAGAAGGCCTGGCTCACAGTCTTTGTTCCAGTTCATCCCAAAGGCGTTTGATGGTGTTGACGTCAGGCCAGTCAAGTTCTTCCACACCAAACTTATCTCAACATGCCTTTATGGACCTTGCTTTGTGTGCTAAGGCAGTCATGCTGGAACTTAAAAGGGCCTTCCCCAAACTATTCCCACAAAGTTGGACGCATACAATTGTCCAAAATTTCTTGGTCTGCTGAAGCATTATTTCCCTTCACTGGAACTAAGGGTTCTAGGCCAACCCCTGAAAAACAACCCCATAGCATTAGCCCTCCTCTACCAAACTTTACAGTTGCCTTTACGTTCTACTTTACGTTCTACTGGCATTCACCAAACCCAGACTCATCTATCAGACTGTCAGAAAGAGAAGCATGATTCATCACTCTACATAATACATTTCCACTGCTCCAGCGTCCAGTGATGGCGTGCTTCATACCACTCGCCTTCATACCGTTGGGCCGAAGGTACTAACTCACAACTAGTTTTCTCTAATGTTTGATTGCATTTATTCTAGTGTTATATAGTGTTTTTATAAGCAAAACACACTTACTGCCATGATAAAGAAGTAAGCCTAGGACATGATAAAGCAGTAAGCCTTTTGCACAGTATTGTATACTGTATATAACAGCTATCTTGCCTGGAAATTAAATAAATGAAGAATGGCCTCTAACCTTTGTACAGTACTGCATTCAATAAAAAAAATCAATAGGGACTTTGAACCAATTCAGTAGAATGATCTCATTCTATTGAATTGTTGTGTTTATTTTTTTTAAATAAATGGGTTGCATTCCAATTTGTCACTATCAAAACAATAATATCACCACTGAAATGTCACCAGTGTTTTCAGCACTGACAAAATTTTAGCTCATTTTTAGCATAATTCAAAATTTCTAGCCAGTACATGACTAGCAAACACAGCTTTGAACAGTTCTGCATACACAAAATCATGATATATTTCATTAAAACATAAAAAACGGCAAAAAGTCTTAATGTTCCACACTGATTTGCAGACTTTGAGAGACACCTCAAAACAATGAGATCTAACACCTCACCATGTGGTCATGAGGCTGATTTGATAGAATGGTCCATAAACATTGGTCCATACATTAAAAACTAGCGCCACAACTGGCACTATAATTCCAATACAATAACATTATCATCACATGCTTTCTCTCTCTCTCTCTCTCTCTCTCTCTCTCTCCCTCTCTCTCTCTTTCTTTCTCATACACACTGTGTCCTACTGTTCTGTATCCATTCAGCCTGACATTCCATTCCACTGTTTAATCACAGTATTATAGCCTCTTCCAGCTGCTCCAAAATGACTTCATAAACCTCTGTTTCTCACACACACACACACACACACACACACACACACACACACACACACACACACACACACACACACACACACATACATACATATTCACACGCACAGTCATACATGCACAAGCCGCGTTCAAACACACAGCCTTTCTCTTCATGTTCCGCTCATGCTCTTCATCTCAGTCAGAATCAGCTTCACTGTTAAGTTAACCAGCAGTTTTGTCTCCTCTCTGCTTTTCATGACAGACAGACATAGACGCCACCACTATGTGTTTGTGTGTAGGTGTGTGTGTGTGTGTGTATGTACCATCTGACAGCCGCCCCACCTCCAGTCCCAACAGCTTTTAACCAGTGGCACTCACTTTCATTATCATCACTCAGCCTCTTTATCCATTCCCACATTTCCTTTTATCCTTTATATTCTCTCTCTCTCTCTTCCTCTCTCTCCCTCCTTCTTTTCTATGCCCCCTCTCTCTTTTTTCCTTTCTCTTTTTAGTCCCTCTTTCTCCTCTTCTCTATCTGACTCTCTCTCCCATTTTCTATTCTCTTTTTGCCTGTTTCTCTCTCTTTTCTCCCATCGCCTTACTCTCTATCTTTCTGTATCTCTTCTCTCTCACTCATCCTCTTTCTTTCTTATCTCTCTTTCTTCTTCTCTCCTCACATTGCCCCTTTATGTCCTCTGTTTCTCTTTCTTAGTGTCTGTAACTCTCGCTTTACTCTCTTTTTTTGCCTCTCTCCCATTTTCTAATTTCTTTTTGCTTGTTTCTTTCTTGTCGTTTCTCTCCTCGTCTCCTTTCTCTTTTTTCCTCATTCTCTCTCCTGACTCTCTCTCTCTCCTCATCTCCCCTTTTTTATTCTCTCTCTGCACTTTTCCCATTCTCTCTCTCTATCTTTACTCCCTTTCTATCTTTCTGTTCTTCTCTGTTTATTTACTCTATTTCTTCCTCATCTCTCTCTCTCTCTCTCTCTCTCTCACTCTCTCTCTCTCACTGTAGTCACTCAATCCTCCACCATCTTGTTCCAAGGCGTGGAAATCAGTCTCTTCTCACCAGATGCAATGTCTTTGGCTGTCCTTGGAAGAATAGATGAACACACATACACACACACACACACACGCAGACAGAACACAGGCAGTGATAGGAGAGGGTGGGGTGTTTTGGCAGCCGTCAGGGCTTTTAGTTTCAGGGACAACCATTTGTATTCCCCTCACACTGATGTCTTTGTGTGAGAGAGATGGTAGGAGGTTTTGGAGGTGCTGATATCAAACATACAACATTCGAGTCACTTTTTTCTGTGACACAGCAGGAGAAGACGGTTGGAGGACGGCTGGAGCCATGTTGCGTTTATCAGCTTTATCTGTGCTGTAGTTAGGAGTTTGACAGGAGGAATGTGAACTACAGAGTGAAATGAGGGAATGTTCTAACAGTCATGAGAACCTGTACTCACAACTCTATTTTTCAGCAGATACTCTCTGTATCAGTGTGTTTTTAATGTTTTGGGTTGGTTATTTTGGGGTAAATCAAGTCTGTCAAGCAATACATGTCATCAAACCTGAGCTATGCTCTTTGTTGTCTGTTGTTGTGTATTCTCACTAAATAGGTTTATATGCACAGCAATTGTTTTATGTAAGCCTGACTAAGACCGCTAGTCTAACTAAAGCTCTGTTCAAGCTGGACTACAGGTACTTACTACTGGATACAGTATTTGTAAAATTTCCCAAAAATGCCCCAAATATTCCAGATGTCATAGCCCAGACCAGGGTTCAGAAACTCTTTTACTGCCCTGTTGCGGTTCCACAGCAGAATTATATTTTAGACTCCAGCACCCACCCATGACCCTGAGGGAGAAATGGCTTAGAAAATGGATGGATAGATGGATGGATGGTCGTAAACATTGCGGTTAAACTGTGCACCAACCTTCAAAGTAAAAGACTGCTGGTCACGTAGAAACGCAGACAACAATCTCGCCTACCTCATAATGTTAGCTAATGAAAAGGCAAAGAGAAAGATTTAAGATGAAAATGAATGCTTTTGGAGACGAATGGATTTTTATAATCTGTAATGAAAAACTGTCAAATACTAAAAAGTTGCAAAGCTGAAGTCAGTTTCTTGTTCAAATTTTCACATTCCACCTTAAATGGTGCAGCAGTTACATTCTGGCCCCTCAGGCACCATTTAAGGTGGAACTGGAAAATTCAAACAAGAAGCTGGCGAATGAGAAGCTGATTTCAGCCTCGTAAAAGGCGAATGTTGAGAGACATTTTACAGGAAACTGTTCTACTTGTGTGGAAAAGTTTCCTGCTGGAGATGTGAGAAAATCTGCTATAGCTAAGCTGAAGCTTAAAGCAGAGCAATCTGACTCTGTGTTTTCATTCATATTACAGTGTTTAGCCTGTACTACCAAATTAGCACATACTGAGACATATTTACAGCCAAGTTGGTAAAATGGGCATAAAATGTTGGTTTGGTTTTTTGTTGAAAGGACTAAATGGCTCTACTTACAATTTGAGTTGTGACCCCTGGCCTAGACGTTCACATCAGTGTTAAGATTATAATAAAAAAAGGTCGTAACAAGAACCAAATATGTACAAACGTGTATTTTGTTGTTTCACAGAATTTATTAGACCTCTGCTGAAGACCAAAGCACTGAAGAGTCCCACTGGGATTTTAGAAGCCATGTAGTGGACACCCAGCTTTAGGTTTAAGATTTCTGCTGATCTTCTGTAAAGCTTGTCTGACCTCTCCAACAGCAGTGGCTCGAGCGCATTTGTGGGTGCAGCATAGATCAGCATAAGTCATTTGGGCAGCCGTGGGTTCCAGTGCTTATCGCTTTACTCTGAGTGTGTGAAGGTGCTCAGCAGGTTTCCTAAAGATTTACTGGCAGGTATACGATTTATTCCTGAGGAGATGTGTGCAGTCTTCAGCTCTCAGACTGCTGGAGTGATTAAGCGTGGCAGGGAAGAGATGGCTGCACTGGAGATGGGAAATGACTAAGTCAGGAATAAAGGAAAGAGCTAGTCACTGCAGACAAACTGTCCACAGTTAGAGTTTTACACACTAGAGTGTGTGTGTAGGTGTGTGTGTGTGTGTGTGAGATAGAGAGAGAGACAGAGAGAGAGAGAGAGAGAGAGAGAGGTCCCTGTCTGTTACAGACAAGGTGAGAGGCTACTGGCTTGGAGAGAGGTGTGTGGTGGAAGAGGTGGAAGCAGGGCAGCATACCTGCTGTTATATCCTCAGGAGATCATCTGACAAAGAGGACAGAGAGAGAGAGAGAGAGAGAGAAAACAGAGAGAACAGAGATGGGAGAGAGAGTATATGAGGGAGTGAAGTTGGGAGCATTAGAGAGAGTGAAAGAGCGAGAATAGGAGAAAAGGGAAGAGAAAGGGAGTAAGAGAAAAAGAGAGGGAGGGGAAGCGAGAGATGGAGAGAGGAAAAGGGAAGGAGGGAGAAAGAGTTGAGAGAAAGTGAGAGACAGAAAGAAATGGAGGAAAGAGAGAAAAATAGAGAAGAAGGTAAAAAATAGAAAAGAGAGAAGAAACACAACAGAGCTGAGGACACATAGAAAGAAAAGGAAAATGATAAAGAGAATGAGAGAAAGGACAAAAAGAAAGAGGGAAATGAGAGAGAGAGGGAGAGAGAGAGAGAGAGAGAGAGAGAGGAGGAGGACTATAAAGTCTTTTTAAATTAAGTGGGGGAAGGAAAGAAAGAGGGTGAGAGAAAGAGAGAGCATGGGAGATGGGGAAGTAAAGAAAGGGAGAGAAGGGAAAAAGAGGGAGAGAATGAGAGCAAAGGAGAAAAAGATAAGATGTTGAGACAAGAGGTGAAAAAAGTGAGTGAAAAGTGAAAGAGAGAGAGAAAGAGCAGGAGAAGAGGAAGTAAAGAAAGGGAGAGAAGGGAAAAGAGGGACAGAATGACAGCAAAACAGAAAAAGTCAGGGAGGAAGGAGGGCAAGAGAAGAGAGATGAAGACAGAGAAAAAGGTCAACGTTGAGACAGGAGGTAAAAAAGGTGAGGGGTGAGTATATGAGTGAAAAATGAAAGAGAGAGAGAGAGAGAGAGAAAGACAGAGAGAGACTGAAGCTGTGATTGAGAGGAGGACAGGCTGAGGAACTTCTGTGAGTCTGAAATGAACTGAATGCACTCGATCCACAACTTTTCACAAGTACATTAAAGTGTATGTGTGAATTTAGAGCATGAGGGACGTCAGCGCATCACTGGCAGTCTGTGTTTATACAAGTTGCTCCTGCATAGAAGTGTGCATGCAACTGCATGCAAAAATTTGGCCACATTTTGTTATGAACAAAACATTTTGCATTACATTGGATTGAATTTAAAAGTAGAAAAAAATCAATAAAATAGTAATTATAGTATGTGCAAATGTTTGGACAAATCTCATTTGACATCTGTCAATGTGAAGGTTACTATTAAGTATCAAATATACTAAAGCAAGCACTTTTTGGATCCAGCTATGGATCTTTCTGTCCTTGTTTTAGGTGTTTTACCCACTCTTCCTTGCAGAACACTTCTGGTTGTGCAATATTCTTAGGCCATCTTAAAAGCACAGCATATTTACAGTCAACCCACGAGTCAAAAGGCTGTAAGAGACATTCCAAAATCTTCAGCTTGTGTTTCTTTAGGTAGTTTATGGTGGATTGAGGTGTGTGTGGGATCATAGTCCTGCTGTAGAAGCCAGCCTTTTTTCAGGTTAAGTTTCTTAACTAACTTAACTGACTGCTTTGGTAAGGTTGGCAGTCTTATGATGTCAGAGACTCTGTGCAGGAGTGTTATTTCGACTACATAATGGCAACATACACTCACCAGCCACTTTATTAGGTACACCTTGCTAGTCACAGGTTGGACCCCCTTTTGCCTTCAGAACTGCCTTAATTCTTCGTGGCAGACTTTCAACAAGGTGTTGGAAACATTCCTCAGATATTTTGGTTGGTTATTTGAGTTACTGCTGCCTTTCTATCATCTCGATATCATCTCGATAACCAGCCTGTCCATTCTCCTCTGACCTCTCACATCAACAAGGCATTTTCGTCCACACAACTGCCGCTCACTGGATATTTTCTCTTTTTCGGACCGTTCTCTGTAAACCCTAGAGATGGTTGTGTGGGAAAATCCCAGTAGATCAGCAGTTTCTGAAATACTCAGACCAGCCCGTCTGGCACCAACAACCACGCCACGTTCAAAGTCACTTAAATCACCTTTCTTCCCCATTCTGATGCTCGGTCTGCACTTCAGCAAGTTGTCTTGACCACCTCTACAAGCCTAAATGCATTGGGTTGCGGCCATGTGATTGGCTGATTAGCTATTTGTGTTAACAAGCAACTGAACATAGAGAATTTTAGAGAAAAACGTTTATGGAGGACTAAATTTATGGGCTTTGGAACTCGGGTAAGTTGAGGTGGTTTAATGATCCACACGGTCAAAAGAGGAAAACACAGTTCACAGAGAAAGTCCAGTCCAGAAATCCAAAACACAAAGCAATCCAAGAAGGCAACAGTACCAAAGGGGCAAAACACAAATCAGAAACGGGTAGACTAATCCAACAGTCGAAACACAGCATACACGGAACAGTAGGTATAAGAGAACGCTCAGTGATTGCCTAAACAATACCTCGCAAAGTTCTGAACCTGAGTAACCACTTAAATATCCCAGTAGTACATGAGACTCAGGTGAGAGGGTTCAATAATCAGGCGACTGAGATCATTGATTGAGGGGAAACCACGTGATCAGTCTGAGAATCCTGGGGGTTGAAGTCTTCTCCTATGATGGAGTCAGATAGCACGTGATCGGTCACGTGGTCTCCCCTAGCACTCTGGGAGATGAAGTCTGTCTCCTTTGCTAAATGCGTGACATAACCTGTGTAAGTGGATTACCTTTAATGTCCTCAGAAATATCAGCTGAGAAATGAACAGCTTGTACTCAGTCGCCATTTTGACTGGAAATTAAGTAAAGAAAGTGTGGTCTTTTGCACAGTAGTGTATTTTATTCAAATGATAAATACACTATATTGCCAAAAGTATTCTCTCACTCATCCAAATCATTGAATTCAGGTGTTCCAATCACTTCCATGGCCACAGATATTTTAAACCAAGCACTTAGGCCTGCAGACTGTTTCTACAAACATTAGTGAAAGATTGGGTCTCTCTCAGGACCTCAGTGAATTCCAGTGTGGTACCATAATAGGATGCCACCTGTTCAACAAGTCCAGT
Source organism: Pygocentrus nattereri (assembly GCF_015220715.1). Taxonomy (NCBI): domain Eukaryota; kingdom Metazoa; phylum Chordata; class Actinopteri; order Characiformes; family Serrasalmidae; genus Pygocentrus; species Pygocentrus nattereri. Next base: position 16,252,878 of record NC_051217.1, read on the forward strand.
CATGAAATTTCCTCGCTACTAAATATTCCACAGTCAACTATCAGTGGTATTATAACAAGGTGGGAATGACAGCAACTCAGCCACGAACTGGTAGGCCACGTAAAATGACAGAGCGGGGCAGCGGATGCTGAGGCACATAGTGCGCCAACTTTCTGTAGAGTCAGTTGCTACAGACCTCCAAATTTCATTACCTAAAGAACAGCATAGAAAGCTTCATGGAATGGTTTTCCATGGCTGAGCCGCTGTATCCAAGCCTTACATCTCCAAGGTCAATGCAAAGCATCGAATGCAGTGGCGTAAAGTGCCGCCACTGGACTCTAGTGCAGTGGAGACGTGTTCTCTGGAGTAATGAATCACGCTTCTCCATCTGGCAATCTGATGGACAAGCCTGGGTTTGGCAATTGCCAGGAGAACGGTACTTGTCTGACTGCATTGTGCCAAGTGTAAAGTTTAGTGGAGGGGGGATTATGGTGTGGGGTTGCTTTCAGGAGTTGGGCTCGGCCCCTTAGCTCCAGTGAAAGGAACTCTTAATGCTTCAGCAGCCGAAGAGATTTTGGACAATTTCACGCTCCCAACTTTGTGGGAACAGTTTGGGGACGCCCCCTTCCTGTTCCAACATGACTGCGCACCAGTGCGCAAAGCAACGTCCATAAAGACATCGATGAGCAAGTTTGGTGTGGAAGAACTTGACTGGCCTGCACAGAGTCCTGCCCTCAACCCGATAGAACACCTTTGGGATGAATTAGAGCGGAGACTGTGAGCCAGACCTTCTCGTCCAACATCAGTGTCCGATCTCACAAATGCGATTCTGGAAAAATGGTCAAATATTCCCATAAACACACTCCTAAATCTTGTGGAAAGAAAGCCTTCCCAGAAGAGTTGAAGCTGTTATAGCTGCAAAGGGTGAGCTGACATCATATTAAACCCTGTAGATTAAGAATGCGATGTCACTCAATTTCATATGCGTGTGAAGGCAGACGAGTGAATACTTTTGGCAGTATAGTGTATGTAGTATGCACTGGACCAAATAAATTAAGTGCATCACTTTGTGTCAGTGTAGTCCTTGTTGCTTGCATGCTCATATCTGATGGTTACTGAAAAGCACTTCTCTCTTGTCCTCTTTTCACTCAGCTGCTCAAAGTGACTGCTGTCTGATTTATTGCTCTCTGTCATTTAGTTCAATTAAATATATGGTGCTGGAATTAGTCTCGGAGGGCTCATTTGATCACTGAGTGCTAATTATGTTCAGTCATACAGGACAGAGAGGAGGACCAGACCATGACAACACTACTGCCTCTCCTGGACTGCAGAACAGACTGTATGTGTCTGTAAGAGAGAGAGAGAGAGAGAGTGCAAGAGAGATTGGAGGGAGATTTTATGAGTAGTATGAAGTGTACAGCAATATGTTCTAGCTTTTAAATCCCTTCCACTCCGTTCATGAACTGTACTTATCTCGCTACGGCCTGATTCAAATTCCATAACACATCTCCCTATCTGATATACATCTAGCAGGCCATGCATGAAACTTGCATATTAGCTACCTCCACCAGATCCGGCAATCGAGCATGTAATGTCTTCAGAGAAAATGAGCAACTGGCAAGGCTATTTAGTTGGAAGGGAGTTGCAGTTAAATTGAGCAAGCTGAGTCAAATCACCTAGCATCCACGTGTGGCAGAAAATAAATAGTTCAGCCAGTGCGGCTGGGTTAATGAGGCCGCCCTTGGTGGCGTTCTCGATGGCTGACCGCCAGTTGGTCTGCAGCCTCCGAATGTGTCTCCAGTCGTAGAGTCTTCGCCTCCATCATCCATCATCTTCAGCATCTAATCATCCTTCCGACAGCAGCACTTCTATCGGGTTGGCCGGATCCGCTCCTGCTCCTTGACAAGCCAGCGAGGAAATTACTTCTTTATCATTCACGGGCTGCTGATTGCAGAGCGGCATGTCTTAAACGGTTGTTGAAGAACCCTCTTTTTTGTCTGGCTGCATGGAAAATAGAAATATTCTCTTTCTATGGCACGTTGTCATGGTAATTTCTCCTCTCAGCAGAGCCATTGAGGATGATTTCGTTGGGTCTTGATTGACGATAATGTTGGAGTGGTGTGTAGAAAGGCTTGTCTGAGATCTACAGGAAATTTTCAATCTGGAGAAAGATACTTAAGCAGTTATAACCCCAATTTAAGACATGCCTTAGGTAATAACAAACGATTTTGTCTGACTTTCTTTTGGTCAGAGCCAATATCTAACACCTAACACCTGTGGCCTAATATGAGGCTTTGTATTACAGTGGTCAGTTCAGTATATATCAGCAGAAGGTCTGTATTTGAATAGACGCTATCGAAAAATGTCTAAAAAATGTGCTGTGTTCAATCTATATCTATAATCTATAAACTATTGTCAATAGTGTGCACTATTTAGTAGTGGTTGAAATATAGTAAAAAATATCCAGTGCAATCTTTCAATCTCACAGTCACCACAACATTATTTCTATAATGTTTTATATATATATATATATACATAACAAAATCCCACCAGCGCCCTGTAAATGATAATCAAATAAACCTGCCAAACAATGGTAAGATGTACAGGCTTACACCCTTACAGGGGCTTCTATGAGGGCTCACAAGATATGCAAATCTCCATAATAACTGTTAAATATATTACACCATGGACTTCATGAATGTTTTTCAGTGTCGTGGTGATATTTTGCTCTACAGTGCTCACTGTTGTGATATGAGGTATGTGTTCATTTGGGGGTGGAGCAGAGAGACTATGTTTTCTAAAACAGTTTTTTATACAGTGTTTCTGATTGTACAGTGTTGGGAATTGTGACTGAGTGAGCATTTCTGTTCTCTATAATAGTGTACAGCCCACCTGACTGATGTAGTTAGGGAAATAGTGATTAGAGAACTATTTCTGTTCTCTTGGATAGTATTTAGGAGGTGGGTTTAGAAGGTGTGTTAGAGCAGAGGAATCATTAAACTGCATTTCTCGGCTGGAACATCTCTGAAGATGATCCTGTTTTGTACGATTCTTCAAAAGGCTGCTAACAAATTCACCCTTAATTTCAGAGAAACTTAAGCATTCAACTGGTTTATCCTTCAAGACCTTCAGTCACCTACTATCCTTCATGCACAGCACAAAACTGTTTAAAAAATGAAGGAGCAGCTTTGGGTGATAATGTGCTGTGGCATTTGTTATGAAATCTTCTACACATACATATCTTCTAAGCTGCTTATCCTTCTGGGTGGCAGGGGGAGCTGAAACCTATCCCAGCAGTCATTGGGTGGAAGACAGGATATACCCTGGACAGGTCACGAGTCCATCACAGGGTGAGCAGACAGACAGACATGTATATTTATACTCACCTAGGGGCAATTTATTGTGTCCAGTCGGCCTGACTGCATGTCTTTGGACTGTGGGAGGAAACCGGAGAATCCAGAGGAAACCTACACAGACACGGGAGGAACAGGCAAACTCCACACAGAAAGGACCCACTGGGGAATCGAACCTGCTGCGAGGCGATGGTGCTTTATATTCCAGTGCTAGCGAGGTCTTTCCTACACTCTCAGAAAACAGATATGAAATTGTCACTGGGGCAGTTCCCCTCTTGTCACTGGGGTGGTAACCTATAGGACACATCTCAGTACTTTTAGTCAGGGAACATAATTGTGCCATAATCCATCTGAGTTGTATTGACTCCACACCCCACACTTGTCTCCAGGCTTTTAATTTTATTGATCTTTTTTACAACATTAGATTAGAAAAAGGTACAAATACAATTTTTCACCTGGGAAAAAAACGTATTTAATATAAACAATTGGCCTTTAAAACTGCTGTTGTACCTTTGAGGGAACATTGACATTTTTTGTACCTTGATGAACCTGCACAGTACCTTTATATATAACAGTGTACCTCAGCTGCAGTCTTCACTTCAAGGCCCGAGGGTCACTGAACATCGGCCTTTGAGGACCAGAGTGACACCACCAACCCAGGATCTGGTTCAGGGATGTCAAACTCAACCATTAACGGTCCATATTAAAAAATCTCAACAAATCCATGGGTGAGAGAATGTCTGCGTTACCATTTCATTTTAATTAGATTATTTTTTTTCCTATGAACTGAATTGGCCACTGCAACAGCACAATATAAGAACTTGAGGTAGACCTTGAAATATTGGATACATTCTTGAACTATTCAAAAGTAATTTTGCATCATTTCCTAAATTATTATACAGTACTGTGCAAAGGTTTCAGGCATCTAAGCACATTTTTAAACAATTTACCGCAGAAGTGAGTTTATCACAGTATACATTAGAATAAAGTCATATTCACAATTCAAATAAACATAAAAACTATAAAAAGTAACAAGAATTTCTTGGGTCCATATTTTTCCTTGACACCTTCACAGCCGCCACAGAGACTTAATATCTCTATATAATATAGAGAGTTAATATCATCAGTTACATCATGAGCACAATTTACTGAAGCACTGATTGCTCAAACCAGGAGCTGCTTTTTAACTACATATAATACTGTAATACTGGGCTTCCTCCAGGAGAGGTTTGAACAAACAAACACACTAACAGCCATAAAATCACTATTTATTATATTTTATATACTAAATAAAGTTATATAAAGTTTTAGATACTTTTCTCAGCAAATAAACACATACTACATAAATAAACTTTCACATAGTACTGTACATACATGTGTATTAGCTACATTTAACTGTTAAACATTTAACCTCTTTAAATGTCCACAGGAGGTAGGTTTTTAACCCCGCCTATTTGCTTAAATTACACACCTGCAATCTTTTCTTTTTGTGGTGTAACTGCTGTCTCATTTTTTGGGGAGGGGGATCAGAGCCCACATTACTTTGCAGCGCATGCTTGGGATTGCAGTGCAATGCATTAAGAAGCAGAATTCCATAATATTTATGGAAACATTTAAAAATTTCGTAGGCCAGATAGGATTGTGCCATGGGCCTGACATGGCCTACAGGCCTTATGTTTGAAACATGGGATCCAGTAGGTACATCTGTGTTTAGATCTATAAGCTAGAGTGTTGCTGATTCACTCCCAAAATTGCTGCAGTTTGTCAGCTCTTTGTCCACTGAGTGCTGTGCCCTTGAGCAAGACATTTAACACCAAGCTACTCATGTTGTTGGTCTATTCCCTTGTAACTAGGGTGTGAGCCAAATAGTGAATGGCTCCCCAAAAAGTTAGAGATGTTGAACCAATTTGGTGTCTGATTAGTGGATACAGCGCCCTGATTTGCATGTGTTACTAAGACCAAAGCAGAACTAAAAAGCAATTACTCTAAGAACTTTAGATCCTGCTGTCACCTGCCTGCAAAGTGCAGAGAACAATTAAAACCTTACAAATGGAACTGACTCCATCCATTAAAGAACCGTTTTTGCAAGCCAGATGATATTCTGGACAAACTGTTCCTTACAAATAGGCCTTTTTCCTACCACACATAACTACTGTGGTCAAATCCCTGCTGATAAAACAGCCCCCTACATTCTGCTGCTTGAAGTAATTTAAGACCAATTTGCTTTTCTTTAAAATACACATCTTGAAGAAGCAGATGTGAATATCAATCCACAAATAAACATGCAGGAGCTCCTTTGGCCCTAAATCCTACAGCTTTGGCTAGACTTTCTCTCTATAAAGTTTACCGAGCAAATAAAGATTGCTGTCTTTTAGGTATTCTGTGCATTCACCACCCTACACCCAAACAAATAAATACTAGCCTTAATAAACAGGAATCAATACACAATTAAAAGACAAACAAGGTATTGATACAGCCTAAAGATTCCTGCAAGCCGGCGGGGCAACACATTAAAACACAAGCAAGGAGTCGATACATAATTAATATTATGAGACTAAAGGCTAAATGGACTCTGCTCTTTTGCCACATATATTGCAGTCTTGTATTTCATGGTTTGTGTCTCCTTCATGCACAATGCAAATACCAATAGAACCTCTGCTGTGGTAGCAGAGATACCCATGACTGGTAAACTGGTAAGTTTTAAAATGTCTAAGCTTTGTTTCTTTTCCAATCTGTTCTGTTATTACTCATCATTGCCAGTGAATATATAATACAAAAACTCTTGTAGAGAATTCTTTGAGTGAAAGTTCAGCTGCATGCAAATTACTCTTTAGAAAAACACAGCTGAGGTTGATGCACTTCATAACTGATTTATTTATCTAATTGAAATTATATTTACTGCCAGTTATGCAGCTTGTTCTAAATGTTATGCTGAAAATGCATATAATCAGTGGTGCATCATCTGTGTATGCATGGTAGGCACTGGCTTATGGGCCTGTGCTTTGGGAGGCCCACAAATCACCTCGGCATCTGATGTTATCCATGCATAATGGCCTCTGCTTCATCAGTGCAGCCCTCTCTCACCACTGTGTAGATTGAGCAATGTGAACTGGCTTTCATTTTGGGGTCCATGCATGAACAGATTGGCAAACCATCCCTGAACCAGCACAGAAGCGGGGCACCCGTGCAACATCCGGTATGCACCATGCATCAAAATACAATGAGATCAACTATGAAAACCACTGAAAACCAAATAAAAAAATCTCAGTATGAATGTCAAAACACACATTCCACAATTGCTGGTTGTTAAAACAAAATACTAGTAAACTTGTTGTTGGAAAATAGTAACGTGAAATGCAGTTCAACTTAACGCTTGTAGTGACCACTGTAAAACACTGTACCATTTAAACTGTTTTTCTTTATTAAATACCAATGGTTTCATTCTAGGTTTTCTGAGGACTAGCCAAGAAATGCCACATCCATTTAAATTTCCATTTCACCTACAGTGAGAATAAAGAAACATACATGAGCTGAATTGCTTCGTCACAATGCTGGCACACTCCTGAGGGGACTTGGCACTGATGAGCACACGTCAAGCTCTGTCTCTCTGTGCCAGCTTCTGCAGAACATGCAAACAAAAGTCATAGCCAAATGCTTTATTACCATGAGAAAGAGGCCTAATGCCTCAGACACACACCCTGCATTACAGCGCTCATCCCCAGCATTAGCACAGCATGGCTGTTAAGCTGATTTTCTTAGGAAAAAGCGTTACCAAAACACACACAGTACACACACACACACACACACACACACACACATGCATTCACACACCTACTGTGCACACTGGTATCATACAGTAATTGGATGGTTTAACCAATTAACCATTCTTCTTCTTCTTCTTCTTTCGGCTGCTCCCTTTAGGGGACGCTACAGCGGATCATCTCTCTCCATCTTGCCCTATCCACTGCCTCCTCTACTTTTACACCAACCATCTCCATGTCCACCTTCACTACATCCATAAACCTTCTCTGAGGTCTACCTCTTCTCCTTCTGCCCGGCAGCTCCATCTCCAACATTCTTTGACCAATATATCCATTTCCTCCTCAACACATGTCCAAACCATCTCAACCTGGTCTCTCAGGCTTTATCTCCAAACTGCTCCACCTTCACTGTCCCTCTGATCTGCTCATTTCTAATCTTGTCCATCCTTGTCACTCCCAACGAAAATCTCAGCATCTTCATCTCTGCCACCTCCAGCTCAGCCTCCTGTCTTTTAGACAGAGCCACAGTCTCCAAACCATACATCATAGCAGGACGCACTACTGTCTTGTAAACCTTCCCTTTCACTCTGGCTGCTATCCTTCTGTCACACATCAGCCCTGACACCCGTCTCCACCCACTCCATCCTGCCTGCACCCTCTTCACCTCTTTTCTACACTGTCCATTGCTCTGGATGGTTGACCCATCCAGACATGACCCATCCAAACATGTTTTGCACCACCCTAACATACTTTTCAGCTACACCTGACTTCCTCATACAGTACCACAGTTCCTCTCTTGGCACCCTATCATATGCCTTCTCTAGATCCACAAAGACACAATGTAGCTCCTTCTGACCTTCTCTGTACTTCTCTTCCAACACTCTCAATGCAAAAATTGCATCTGTGGTACTCTTTCTGGCCATGAAACCAAACTGCTGCTCACTGATCTGAACCTCTCACCTTAGCCTTGCTTTAACAACTCTTTCCCATACCTTCATGGTGTGGCTCATAAACTTTATACCTCTGTAGTTACTGCAGCTCTGCACCGTTGTTCTTAAAAATGGGGACCAGTACACTGCTTCTCCACTCATCAGGCATCCTCTCACTCTCTCAACCAATTAACCATTGTTAAAGCTTAAAGAAGTTCTGTAGGATAGTTCATTAAATGTTTAACAAAATGCACAACTTCAAACTTAGGGGAAGACCTTTTGGGACAGATTTATTAAGAGAGGTGCTAATTATCAACAGTCTACTAGCACTTTGCGCAGCAGCCAATTTAGCAGGTTATCTACTAAGAACTTGCAAGTACACTATATGGACAAAAGTATTGGGACACCTATACTATACTGTGTCGGTGGGATTTTTTGCCCATTAATCCAGAAGAGCTATTGTGAGGTCAGACACTGATGTTGGACGAGGGGTCCTTGCCCGCAATCTTCAATCTAGTTCATCCCAAATGTGTTTGATGGAGTTGAGGTCAGGACTCAAGTCAAGTTCTTCCACACCAAACTCACTCAGCCATACCTTTATGAGCCTTGCTTTGAGCCGTGTACTGGGGCTCAGTCATGCTGGAGCAGATAAGGCCCTTTCCCAAACTGTTCCCACAAAATTCGAAGCACACAGTTGTCCAAAATGTCTTGGTCTGCCGACCAGTCATCTTATTAGACTTATTATACAAAGTCAAATTTATCAATAATGAAGTTAAGAGTAGCTTTAAAGTGATGGCCCCTTCAATATTTTAGAGGTGCTAAAGGACCATTGCACCTATTTATCACAACAGCCACTTTTCATGTCAAAATGTTGAGTTTGCAATGATGCAAAACATTAATAAAATTAATAAATAAAACTTTATTGTAAATTGTCTACTCACTACAAAAGCCACTTGGCTTGAGATTTTGGTTCCTAACACAATGAACTTAATACATTTGTATTAAGTATGGCATAAATGTCCAAATACTTTTTGGGATCATTGTCTCTTTTACATGTTCATATCCATTATGATCACATCCTAGCATTTTCTGTGAAGACTGACTGGCAGAGGGAAGCATTCCATGCAAGCAGAGCTTTAGAAAGTGTTGTTGTGAACTCATAGTGTGACACTATGATCAATAGTGATCTAAGAGCAGTTGAGCTAGATAATCACCCTTCAGTATAATGAAATGCCTTATTAGCACGAACAAAAACTCTCTGAACTGTGCAGAGAGGAGCAAAAAACAAGATATTGATGCTAGCATTTGCTGGCATGATACTCAAGTCAAGACAAGATCATATTTATCCTGTAATTTCACTCTAACAGGCTTAAAACACTGATGTCCTCTGTTTTCTTAAGGAGAAATAAAACATCTCAGCCAACAATCTCAGAACACAATTACTGAATGCAAACTTGTACAATTAACCTGTCAATGTTCTGCCCACAGATGTTTTCCCTTCTAAAATTGGACAAGCTTTATTGAAAGCTGACATAAATTCCATCCAACCTAATGAGAACCTCCAGTGATCACTTATTACTTGTAAATAAACTTACATTTCAATTGCATTGAACATTTCAAACCCTAGTAGTTTTTGTCAAATACTTTATGATTTTACATTTTATTGACAAACTGGTCAACATCTTTAGCTGTTGTAAGGTTTCTACCTGGGTAAGTTATCGAACCAAATCACTGAAATATTTGATTACATGACAAAAAAGAAAAGAAAAGAAAAGAAAAAAGACACTGGATCTGTCCTAAAACTGTGACCTTACATGCATGCAATATAAATGTCAGTTAAAATAATGACACACCCTATATTTAGGTATTTTGACAAACTAAAATTTCTCATTGAGTGGAATTTTATCATGTATTATACATGTTATATTGTTGAATGTATGTTGTGGGTGTATAGTTTATATATATATATATATATATATATATATATATATATATATATATATATATATATATATATATAGCTGCTGTTGGAATCTCAGAAATTATAACTTTACACAAAAAGGAAAAAAACTACTTTACTTCTAATGAAATTCAATAGACCCAGACTTTTTGATTCATTCATCATGAAATTTACACACAATGTAAAGGATATCAGGCATATTCAAATTATGTCAGAAAACTGAAAAATGACAGAAATGGAGATACAAGGTTTTCTTCTGACAGCAGTGATATAGATAGATAGATAGATAGATAGATAGATAGATAGATAGATAGATAGATAGATAGATAGATAGATAGATAGATAGATAGATAGATAGATAGAAAAAGCAAAAGGGAGACAGGAGATACAGAGAGAGAGAAATATGGAAAGAGATGAAGAGAGAGAGAGAAATGGTATTGAGTATGGCAGTGTGTGTGAAGGCTGAGCTGTAGAGTCTGAAACACTCATCCATCTAAATCAAAACACGGACATCCATCCACACACACACACACACACACACACACACAAACACACACACACGCACAAACACAAAGCTACAGAGCTGGAATGGTTCTAAGCCTACAACATGCTGGAGTAGCAGTGAAAAACATAGTTTACAGAGATAAACATAGTTAAACATGAGACAACAGACAAGCAGCATGATAATTCAAATCTTATACCCCGAAAGCCTAAACAGGTAATAGTTTCTGTGTTATTTTAACCTTTAAATGCATTCCTTTGATCCAGGGGTGGATACAACTAGTTTTCACATTTACTTAGTTACAAGCGTATATAGAGGTTTGAACACACTTAAATGTGGTGTTTTCTACTAATTTCAGTTACTTTCTATCTATTTTCTCAGTTTTGGGAAACATATTGGGAAAAGACATAAAATGTGTCATAACTTTTTTAATATAATAAACATACTGCCATAACAAGGTGATTTTATCAAAGGTGTGTGTTCAGGTAAGGATGTAAAGGGAGTAGGCACAGGTAAGGGAGTAAAGTTACATGACTGTATAAATGATTTAATTTTTATTATCATCTTTTTTTTTATTCTCTTAATATTTATTTTCCGCGAGTCTTTCCCAAGAGTCTAAGATTGTAACTTGCTTTATTTGCCTTCTGTGGTTCAAGTGTGTGTTGCCTTTTATATTTAAATAGTTTATTTTATCTACATCATTGTTTTTATCTTTAATTCTTTGCTAATTCTTCTTTAATACATTTCTTCAACTAAATATAAATAAACACGACGGACTTGTTTGTGAAAAATAAAAAAAATTAAAAATCCACTCCTGTGGATCATCTTAAAGATTAGTTTCACATAGTCAACTAAAGTGAAGGGTAACTGGGCAAGTTCACAAAGGATATAAATCTTAAACATTATGATTTATGATTGCTAATTTTTATTTTGGAGTGTTTTATTTTATTTTCAGTCAAGACATCAGGCTTTGACACTTTTCTAAGGCAGTACTTGGTGTCACATTATTTAGTTTTTTGTCAATTAAATGTTTTGATAGAGTTTTACTATTATATAAACTATTGTGGTAGTTTATAGATTTGTGTTGGATGTAGAACTGCTGGGGCGCTAATGGTTTCAGGTGTGTACAAATGGTTGACAACACACCTGAACCTAAAAGTCTTAAAATAAAAGATAGAAGCCAATCTGTCAATCTGCACAGCACTGCACAGCCCAACCACTTGCCTGAATCACACTGAAGCTGGGATGGATGGATGGATGGATGGATGGATGGATGGATGGATGGATGGATGGATGGATGGATGGATGGATGGATGGATGGATCAGTGGATAGATGTATGGATGGGTGGATGGGTCGGTGGGTGGGTGAGTCGATGAATGGATGGATAAACAAACAGATGGCTACCTATCTTGTTTTATTATTGCCGACTGGGGAAACTCATTTGCCACTGCCCACTGAACGCAATACAGACATAATACAAGACACAATACAAACACACCAAGCATAACACCTCAGGACATGATAATTGTTAAATTATGATTAGTAAAGTACCCCAACATGCAGCCATCTGCTCATTAAGGAGCTGCAGAAATAAATGACCTCCTTAGTTTTTCAATATTCATTCATTTGCTGAACATTAAAGACCCCTAAAACACAATACAGTATAGGGGGTTCTAACTACTAGACAGTCTGCAGTTTTGAGTTCATTCTCTTCTCTTTACTCATAAAATTTCAGCCCACTTTTATCTCACCTTGACTGAAATCTGCATGCTTCCACAGTAAGGAAGGTCAGTTACAGGACCGCATGAGATGAAGAGAGCTTTAATAGGAAGCTGCCCTTGGCTTTTCGCCGAAAGAAGACATGAGGAAGGATTTGAGGTCAGAGATGACTGAAATACATCTCATGAATAATAGGCTGCACTCTGTGATAGCATGCTGTCAGACATGTAAAGAGACTGAGCAGGAAAGAACGTCCAGCAGAGGGAAAAGAAGCAAGGTTTCACAACAAATAGAGACAGAGGGAGAGACTGAAGAAAAAACAGATAGAGATAGATAAATGGATGGGTGGATGGATGGATAGATGGATGGCTGGACGGATGGATGGATGGATGGATGGATGGATGGATGGATGGATGGATGGATGTTGTAATAACAAAATATTATTTATCTGTGAATATGTGCACCGGAACCAAGTTTAAAGAGAACATGTCAAAACACCTTCTCCATCACCAGCACACATGATTTAACTTGGAGAACTGGCTGGCCAAACAAAGACTGGTTGACAACTACACATAATACTGAGCGTCATGAGGAGAGGTTTGGAAATGGTTTATTAAGCACACTGTCATACATCCATCCATCCATTTTCTAAGCTGCTTCTCCGTCAGGGTCGCGGGGGGGTGCTGGAGCCTATCCCAGCAGTCATCGGGCGGCAGGGCAGACAGACAGACACTCACACTCTCACACCTAGGGGCAATTTAGCTTGTCCAATCAACCTGACTGCATGTCTTTGGAAACTGGAGAACCCGGAGGAAACCCACGCAAACACGGGGAGAACATGCAAACTCCACACAGAGAGGACCCTAGTCACCCGGCTGGGGAATTGAACCCAGGCCCTCCTCGCTGTGAGGCGACAGTACTACAAATAAGTCATTCTTTAATAAATGACTTCTGCACAGTACTGTACATACATACATGCATACAGTCATATTGTCGCTGTCCAAAGAAAAGCTAGTATCTCCAAAATAGTAGCTTAACAGGAGAGAGCAGAAACATTATTTGCTTCCATTGTAAGTTAAAGGAAAGAGCTTTTATTCTCAGCAATTCTGGAGCATTTCTATTGGTCCAATCATCATAGGATTTTTATACAATGTAAAAGACAGCTACTGAGCCCTAATGATGCTGAGAAGTAAAACAAAACAAAAGCAATAAATAGATATACAGTTTTTCGTTGGACAGCAAGGATTTGTAAAAGTCTAAACACTCCCAGTCAAAATATATGTTTAGTTGATTTACTAAGTGAAAGTAAGTTACACATTCTCTACAAAATACGCTTAAATAGGGTATTTTTCTGCAATTGTAGTTTTAATTAAAATGTTCCATAACTTTGGCACTCAATATATTAAATTCAGCTTATAACCAGTAATTGCTCACGGAAACTTGTTTTCACAATAAAAAGCATGCAGTTTTATAAGGGGGGCACACAAACCTTTGCAGACAACTGTGTATGCACTTTTAAAAATGATAAAAAAAAAGAGGTTACAAAAATGGTTCTTTGGAGGGATGCCATAGAACAGCAGTCCTGGTCATGAGGGCCTCCCAGATGGTCCACAGTTTTCCTTCATGTCTATGTGTGGCAGGTTGGACAGACTTTGGACAGTCTGAAGACCGAGTTTGGATCCACTGCCATAAAGGACCCATTTTTGGTTCTCCAGAGAATTGTTCAATGGACAGTTCTTTATTATTGTTTTTATATATAAGTTCTTTATTATTGTTTTTATATATAAGACAGGTGAGAGGAAATAAGCTTTTTAAAGTTTAAAGAACATCCATGTAATGTAAATGTTCTACACCAACAGAAGGCTCTTCCTAGAAACATACATCCAAGCCAAGAACCATTTAGCAGCCTTACTTTTAGGGTTTAATTTGGATTTACTAAAAAAATTGAGTTCACTGACTTTCAAATAAGTTAGAAAAAATACATAAGTTATTCTTTACTGAACACAAAATTTCAAGTTAACCAGGTTTACTTACACTTTAAGTTAAATGATACATTATTATAGATAGATAGATAGATAGATAGATAGATAGATAGATAGATAGATAGATAGATAGATAGATAGATAGATAGATAGATAGATAGATAGATAAAGCTGACACACAAGCAGAAAATATGGATGGAATATTTATTCAGCTGTGGTTACTATCCATCCACACCATCTGATGCAAATTCAGTGGGCAGTTTTTAAGCTATTCAGTAATCTTACCTGCCGTGAAGAGGTGATGAGGGTGTTGGGCAATAAGAAGGTTCATTTTATGGTCACATACAGTAGGCCTGTGTAGGATTTTCCACATCACTGCTCAGCTTTTTAAGCTCCATGGCGGTTCCTGCTAGCACACGTGTAGCACGATCTTTACACGAGTGCCTGAAAAGCAACTGAATCAGCATGGGTTTCAGAAAAGGAATGTGTGAGAACATTGAGTTTAGGTATGCATAAAAGAGAGAAGGAAACGGAAAAAGAGAGTGGGGAAGGGCCTGTGAATTAGAGAAAGATAAAGAAGAAAATGAGAATGAGGGAGAGTGTGAACTAGATGGAAAGAGGCAGGCATGAAATGAGAGAGTACAGTGTGGTACAGCTTTAGCATTCTCACAGGGAGTGTGTGACCTCAGCGTCATATAAACAAACAACACTGGCGGCAAATGAGTCGTCCTAAAATGCCTGTTAAAGGGACAGAGCAGAGACAAAATCACACAATTGTCTCCTTATTGTGCATGTAGTCAATCAGAAAAGACATGTATAGTGTCTGAAAATAGCTACTATAGAGCTGTGAGGCTAATGTAGCTAACAAGTAATGAAAGCATATACATTTACATTCACATTTACAGCATTTAGCAGACGCTCTTATCCAGAGTGACTTACAAGAAGTGCTCTGTCTATCTAGAGAAAGCATCTTTGCTAGTGACCAATAGGTTAGAGAGAAAGACAGCCCTGAGCTCAGATACTGCTAGAAACAAAAAGTCACTGTAGATACCCAGAAAAAAAGGAACAGAGTTGAACACAGAACTCTGTGCCGTACAATACAATACAGTAAACTACAATACACAGTGCAATTCCAGTTCAATCACATCTCATAGACTTGCTTTATGTGGTTTCAGACACTGTATGATATTCTGTTCTCTAAAAAACTCATTTTCAGGACAGCTGCTACTGTTTTTAGCTATTTTAGCTATTTGTGTCCATATTTATATATGACAGTATGTCATACAGTACCAGAAAACACATGAGCAAGTCTATTTGGGATTACTTGTGATTATCTAGCATGCAGTTTACATAACATGACATAAGTTAATGCATATAAACTTTGTTTATTAGCTGCATTAGCCTTGTAGCGAGTAGCAGCAGCAGGACATTTTGTGTAAGTACAATAAAATTGATGGTGGGCTGAAGTTCCCCACCATGAATGGGGGCATATAAGATAGATAATAGGAGCAAAATAACTTGTATCTCTTGATTTGCACACAAGAGCAAAAATGACCAAAATAACATTAATATTAATTATTGGTATTAATATTATTTAAGATTAAAGGACTGTTTGATGATTGTGCCATGTTTAGTGTTGGATAACTGCATTTACTGAATTTATCTAATGCAAAATGGTGTGATCAACTAATTTTAGGCTTAGAACAAGCCCTGTTCTTCCACTTCTAATCCTTAAATCCAGTTAATGGTCCTCCTCGCATTTATCTCCAAAGCTGACAGCACCCGTGTTAATGCAGGACTCAGTAAACTCATTTTTTCAACAGCTTGATAAGATGCTCCTCATTTAGCGCTGAAAGCTGTAGCTGGGAGTTTGAGAGAGTGTTGATGGCTCAGTAAAGAGCAATGCTTCATAATTATGATTGTTTTGAGATTCATTGGTTGATATCAAAAATGGAATTTCAAACATCATTATATTCAGTAAGTGTGTTTTTATTATTTCCCAATTTTTAGGTTGTTTATTCATTAAATTTATTATTGAAAATAAGTCATTTTGGGTGGGCTAATGATAAAGGCAGGTGAGCATAAACCTGTTGAGCACAGTCACCACTAGTGACAGCTCCACTGCAGCACTAAAGAAGAAACTATGTCCCGGCTGATCAGCTACATTTGGAAGATTGTATGATTTTGCTTTTTCAGTCAACTTCCTTTAAAAATGAGGGCTTTTATATTTCAACCGCTCTTTCATGCTGTTCATATGTATATGGATGTAACGTGGAGCGATGAGGCACACGCATACGAGTTTTATTGAGGGCAAATCCAGGGTCATGGTCAATACAGTCCAGGTTCAGGTAGCCATCATGAAGAGAATGAGGATTAGACCTGATGAAATACAGAAATCCAAACACTTCAAACATGCATCCAATACAAACAAACATCCAACACTATCAAACAAGCATACATACAAACAAAGACCAGCACAGACCAGGGCAAACACGGGGCTTATATAACAGGAATGATGAGGGACAGGTGGGAAACAGGTGGAAACAATCAGTCACGAGTCACGAAACAAGGGGGCAGGACTGAAAACCAAAACAAAGAAGCACATGGATGACCGGGAAACACAACATGAGCACATGGACCGGGCTGCAAGGGGCCAGTCGTGACAATGGAATATATTTAAGCAGCGCCCTGGTGCCCTTGAGGAAGAGTGGGCCAGTCCAGTAGGTAAACAGCACAGTAGGGAATAATTGCATCTTGCAAAGCAGCTTTTGTGCAATGACACACTCCCTGGAATCAAATCTGACAGCAATAATCACTGAAGGCTTTAAAGTCAGATCTGCAGGCCTGCTCACTGTGCATGTAAGTCAAATTTACTAAAGTCTGAGGCATGCTAAGTGCACAGGGGCATCATCAGTGCTGAATTCTACTTTTCATATGAGTTCAAATTAGTTACGCATGGTGTAAACTGAACCCAAATAAACACTAAGAGAGACTCCTCATCGGAAATTCTAGCATTTAACCTACAAATCCAGTCCAATTGAATTTCTTGTCCTTGCTGTCAGTCAAATGATATACTGCCCCAAAAGTCCTGTCACACTGGAAAAGACTTAATCTTTATTAGGGCCCATATCCTATATTTTTCTTATTTTATTTTATTATTTATTTTTTCATGTGTCTGATGTCCATTAAATTTAGATTAAGTTTAAGTGTAGATTTCTGCACTAAATTCGTATTTAAATCAATATCTTCCAGCCTCTCTTTATAACTTAGAATTGAATAGGCTGTTTTTGTTACTGTGCTTTTATCATACAATTTCCTGTATTTTGTTTTTTCCCCTGAGGTCTACTTTTAACATTTGTGTAGTCTTATGTATGAAAAACAGTCTTAGTTTATTCTACATTACCATTTTCCAACCTCTCTTTATTCCTTAAAAACTGGCTGTTTTTCTCACTGTACCTTTAAGACTGTTATATGTGCATAAAATTTGTTTTATTTTGCTATCTTGTGTTGTGCTGTGCTGAAGATCTCCTTATAACTTCAGATATATATAAATGATTTGGTTTTTCATGACATCACAAACAATTAATTCACAACAGTTTTCTGCAGCTTAGTTTTCATATATGGACTGTGTGGTCTGGGGAGGTTTTGAAATTTAAAATAAAAGATTTTAATGTAAAATCTTTTATTTTAAAAGAAATTTTTTTATATAATAGGTGCCCTTTAAAATGTAACCTAATTCAAAGACATTTGGGTCAGTATTCAAATGACAACAAAATACAAGTAAATAAATGATTAATTTATAAATAAGACAAATACATAAGGATGAAATAAAGATACAATACCCATACGCATCTTTCTTTTCCTGCAGGAAAGCTCGTGCAAGTTGTGTAAAGCGAGTCAAAACAAGGAGATGACTGTTATTTATATCAATATTGGTTTTCATCAATACTGTTATTTATATCAGTATTATTTTTGCTCCTAAAGCACAGCTGGTGAAGCCGAAATCTGATTAATATGTCTATTCATGGGTACTTTTAAAGGTCAGGTAATACCCACAATGCTCTCTGCTCATCTCAGATCCTGCCTGGCTGTAATGAATAGGTGCAGGTGCCAGACTCCATCTGCGGTTTAACAGAAGTTTCCCACCTGGCTTTGATCAACAGAATGCATCTTCTAATAACTTGGTGGACAGGTGGAAAGAGAAAGGGGTTTGGAAGAGAAAGCTGCAGTTTGCATTAAAGTGTTAGTTTGTGAACAATCTGGGCCTGGACGTTTACTTATTCTCACCGTATTTCTGCATTAAGTGGAATTTTAAAAGGATGTAGCACTTAAAGAATGCTTTACTGATGTTTAATGCACAACTTAAAACATATAGCATAAAGCCAGCAGTGAACTGTTACTATTAGAGCTAGACCTTCAGTTTGAGCCATAAATGTCAAAAATCAGTCAAAACATGAGGGAAAAAATCCACCTCTACACAAAATGCTAACTTCTGCTTTGTGATATAGAGCCACTGGTTAGGCTAACTAAAGCTTATTTTCACAGTCAGTGACACATCTAGGACTTTCAAAAGGACTGCAGTGACTTTTGTTCTTGGCAAATTGGTCCAACCTACTAGAAATCAAAATGGGACTTTTTGATTCCTAGGCCTTCTTGTAATGCCTAGAAGGCCCTGAGGGTTCCCCTTTGTCCAAGCCCTGTAAAATTAAGGTTTGGTGAAAAAATCGGGGATTTTTTTGTGTACCCCAATTGTCGACCATCATCCAAAACATCTCTGGTTTATGAATATCGCTTCACAACAGCTTTACTCTGGAGCTATAGTAACACATAATGAAAAAGATGACAGATTAACATTGTAGAATAGAATAAAGAAATTATTCATTATTTCAGCATGGGTAACAATAGAATTAGCCTGTGCTTTACAGTGATTTTAACACGGGTGACATTGTTATTAGCCTGTGCTTTACAGTGATTTTAACATGGGTGACAGTGTTATTAGCCTGTGCTTTACAGTGATTTTAACATGGGTGACAGTGTTATTAGCCTGTGCTTTACAGTGATTTTAACATGGGTGACAGTGTTATTAGCCTGTGCTTTACAGTGATTTTAACATGGGTGACAGTGTTATTAGCCTGTGCTTTACAATGATTTTAACATGGGTGATGGTGTTGTTAGCCTGTGTTTTACAGTGATTTTAACACGGGTGATAGTGTTGTTAGCCTGTGTTTTACAGTGATTTTAACACAGGTGATAGTGTTATTAGCCTGTCCTTTACAGTGATTTTAATAGGGGTAACAGTGTTATTAGCCTGTGCTTTACAGTGATTTTAACACGGGTGACAGTGTTATTAGCCTGTGTTTTACAGTGATTTTAACATTGGTGACAGTGTTATTAGCCTGTGCTTTACAGTGATTTTAACACAGGTGACAGTGTTATTAGCCTGTCCTTTACAGTGATTTTAACACGGGTAACAGTGTTATTAGCCTGTGCTTTACAGTGATTTTAACACAGGTGACAGTGTTATTAGCCTGTGCTTTACAGTGATTTTAACACGGGTAACAGTGTTATTAGCCTGTGCTTTACAGTGATTTTAACACAGGTGACAGTGTTATTAGCCTGTGCTTTACAGTGATTTTAACACGGGTAACAGTGTTATTAGCCTGTGCTTTACAGTGATTTTAACATGGGTGACAGTGTTATTAGCCTGTGCTTTACAGTGATTTTAACAGGGGTAACAGTGTTATTAGCCTGTGCTTTACAGTGATTTTAACAAGTATGACAGTGTTATTAGCCTGTGTTTTACAGTGATTTTAACACGGGTGACAGTGTTATTAGCCTGTGCTTTACAGTGATTTTAACAGGGTAAACAGTGTTATTAGCCTGTGCTTTACAGTGATTTTAACACGGGTGACAGTGTTATTAGCCTGTGCTTTACAGTGATTTTAACAGGGTTAACAGTGTTATTAGCCTATGCTTTACAGTGATTTTAACACGGGTGACAGTGTTATTAGCCTGTGTTTTACAGTGATTTTAACACGGGTGACAGTGTTATTAGCCTGTGCTTTACAGTGATTTTAACAGGGTTAACAGTGTTATTAGCCTGTGCTTTACAGTGATTTTAACAGGGGTAACAGTGTTATTAGCCTGTGCTTTACAGTGATTTTAACAAGTATGACAGTGTTATTAGCCTGTGCTTTACAGTAATTTTAACAGGGTTAACAGTGTTATAAGCCTGTGCTTTACAATGATTTTAACACGGGTGACAGTGTTATTAGCCTGTGCTTTACAGTGATTTTAACACGGGTGACAGTGTTATCAGCCTGTGCTTTACAGTGATTTTAACACGGGTGACAGTGTTATTAGCCTGTGCTTTACAGTGATTTTAACATGGGTACCAATAAAGTATATGTTTGTTATTGTTGCCAAGCAACCACACATTGACTTTCCCACTGAAAAATGACAATTAGAACCATAATGATAAAAGCCTAATGATATTGCTTTCTAATGGCAATCAGCTTAATGGTTACTATTAGAGGCCCCTAGTTTTCTGTTGGACACCTTTAGATCTCATTTGGAAACAAGCAAATGATTCTGGTTTCAGTCCCAGAACACCTCTTAAACCATTTGTGTCCTTTAAACTGTAATATCAGCCCATCAGGAAATCCCAGAAGACCATTAGTGTTGGACACCATGGGAACCAACAGAAACTTTCAATAGCTTCTGTGAGTTTTTCTGCAGGGCCATCATTGCTTAATGCAATAATTTCATCAATGTTGTAACTTTTTGTCATATAATAATGAAGGCATCACCGTGCAGCACTTTCTAATGCAAAACCTTCTCTCATCAAATTACCACAGTGATGACAATGCTATTAGTGCTTTTATGGAATTTGAATCGAGCAAACAGTGTTGTATGGCCTCTTTCACACTTTCAAATGGCTCCCTACTCCCCATGTACTGGCTCCTACACCCATTCTCTCTAGAACAGAACATTTCACACTATATCAAGACTGTCAGTGCAAGCAGCCTAAAAGTGAAAGATTAACCCATTTACAGCAAAGTAGTGACTTGACTTATAAATGCTGATGTAAAATATTAAAATAAAATAAGATTTCTTCTATAGGTTCTCCTTAGTTTTGGGCATCCGAAAGTGTTGTCCAGAGAACTGTGAAGAGGATAGCTAGGGTCATACAATATAGCAAGAGTCTTCCTCTATACACTGTTAGAAATTAAGGTTCTGTGCAGGTACATTTTTCGTTCTTCAAGGTACAAACAATGTAACTGTGCCCTCAAAGGTACAACAGTGGTTTGAAGGTCCAATTGTGAATCTTAAATAAGTTTTTCCATGTGAACAGTGTGCATTTTTATCTTTCCATAACCTAATGTTGTAAAACAGAGCAATAAAATAAAAAGCGTGGGCACAGAACTGGGTGTGTGGAGTCAAAGCAGCTTAGAAAATATCACTTTAATGAATTATAGTACAGTTATGTTCCCTGACTAAAGGTACTGAGGTGTACCCTCGAGGGTAGCACCCCGGTGACAAGAGGGGTACATCCCCAGTGACAGTTTCATACCTTTATTTCTGAGAGTGTATAGCAGCCCTACAGCTCATCCAGCTGCTTCTACTGCCTAATTATAAGCATGCCAGCTATTCTCATGGCCTCACAGAGCTTGCCTTTATCTTTGGCAGTTAGATACTCAAACCAAATTTTAATGACAACAACAAGAAAACTTTTCACCAAACTCATGTAGGCATTTTTAAGGATGTATTTATTCACTCCAAAGTCTCTGCGCCTCTTAATTAAACACTGCTTCTGATTAGCTTGCATTAAATATACCACAAAACATGCCATTTCCTTTGTTTTCTCTACATTTATTAGGATAAATCTGGCTTTTTTTGGTCAAAATGTTATCAAAATTATTTTCTGTGGGGGAGTCTTTAGAGGTTTTAAACACTTGAGATGTCTAGTATCACCATCACTGTAGAATTCTAGCTGGGTAAGATTCTCTAGACTAAAGCATTTCACATCAAATCACTGTGAATTACTTTATTTACATTTTACCAATTTGATTATACAGACATTTTGGTGGAGTTCCCCTTAGTATCAGGGGATAACTGTAAACATTTAATTTTCCATCTCACTTCCACTTTTAGTGTTGAAATCATCTGAAATAATACAGTGAGTACTGCTCCGATGATAAATTTACTCCTACAGAATTAAAAAAAAGGCTGTACACTGTACTTAAGTCTGTATGAGTTTCACTGAACCTAGCGAGTTTACTGAGCACTAATAAGTGATTTATGGAAGCACATGTGCACTTTGAAATATTACACAAAAACACTAGAGAGTGTTTCAGCAGATAATCTGCAATTTTGTGGTGATGGATCCTTTAAAGCAAATGAATTCTTCTCTGAGCATTCATTGGGGATCATGTTAGATTTGGGCTGCTGTAATAGCAGTGCAATTGTCCATTGCATCAGTTCAGGTTTTAACCCTTTTTTAAGTTATTTCAGTTCCAGAAAAGCACATAACAGGCAGCTGGAGCCCTATCAGCAGCAGGAGCCCATCTAGGCTTGATGTGCTAAAATTTTAATCACAATCAAAGCAATCTTTTTTTTCCCAACATCAAGAAGTGCAGGGGCCAATAAATAAATAATTAAAATGAGCTACATCTTATTTGTAACTAAACCTCAAATCCTGAAACAGTGACTTTATAGGAGTGGAATAAAATGATCTTGACTTTTTGTGTACTTCTGAATCGTTTGTATTGGTCCATTCATCATCCAATGGCCACACAGTTTAAAGACCAGCTGATGTTTACTGATAGAAAAAACAATAAAACAAAATAAACAAAAATTTAAAATACCCACAAGCAGTCAATACATTATGTAAACTTTTTAAAATTGTCCAAAAAAAGGGTTTCTTTGCAAGATGTCATGAACAGTGTAAAGCTACACTACGTAAGATTTGGAGATTTGGAGACCTCTCTGGTTGAAATGTGTAATAGCATGCATTGTGTGGTAGAACATCACATGTCAATTCAATGTCATTTGTACCTCAAGCAGATAAATCTGATTGCACGTAAGGTTTTCAAAAGTATTCAAAGAGAACTTAGTGAAGGATATGCCTACTATTGTCATCATACTGTATCTTGGTCATCTCATGGTCACATCTAATGTATAGGTGATCTGGTTGACTGCCCAGAACCACCAATAGGACCAAACGTTACTCCAAAATGTACAAATTTTAAATGATTTTAATGAACTGAGGATTTAATGGTTTAGAACATTCAGTTTACTTTATATCTATTCACACATCACATACAGCCAATCTAATAATCCAGCTATAAATGTTTTTAAAAAGCATTATCATTACTTAAATTTGTCACACAGTGATGTCTTTGTGGGTTTACTTTTGCATCTTATTTAATGTGCATTGAGGCATTAATTAGCTTCGCAAGGGAGCTAATGCTCTCTCATTGGCATACCCAACTGATGGTGACAAGGCCTTAGTTGGAGAGTTAACTCTTCAGCTAAGGCCTTTTCAAGATGAACCAGCTATATTTTAAGTAAAATATTTTAATCTTTCCTGCATAGTAATTAATTATGAATTATTATTTAAAAGGATCTTACTATAGCACAGAGTATAATGGTGAACATGTTAAGATGTAGGACATGGTCCAAAAAACGCCCAGAAAATCTGACCCGACACTTCTGATTTTTCAATTACTACTTAAGGATTAGGCTTTTATTCTTTCAGTTTTAACAAAAGAAATCTCACATAGTGCAGCTTTAAAAAACCTCAATGTAACGTTTATAGAAAGAAGTGTTGAATTTACATTATGTAAAGGTTTGTCACATGCTCATATCTCTTTTTCAAACATGGTTCGTAAGGGAACCAAAAGGGTTCTTCTCTTGCATGCTTTAAATGCATCATGTACAACTGGATGCAAGAGAGATATAGTAAGTGTTAATGTCCTGGAGATAGAAGTTGCATTAGTAAGACTGGAAAAAATCAGGAAGAGAGAGTGGTCAGAGCTGACCCTTCATAATGAACAGTTTATATGTCACTGATCTAATTTATATTATAATAATGATACCTGTGTCACTAAAGCTGGATCAGTTTTGTAATGTGTGAGGTTTGACTGGTCAACTGGTACAGGATAAAGTATTTGTGCATTTTCTTCATATTCTTAAGTCACAGCAAGTGCTGTCATACTCAATAAGAATAAACACAGCTGTGAATACTGCAGAATCATTCCAGATTAAAACCACTCCACTAAAACTACAGAGATTCACTGCAGAATTATACCAGATTAAAACCACTCCACTAAAACTACAGAGATTCACTGCAGAATCATTCCAGATTAAAACCATTCCACTAAAACTACAGAGATTCACTGCAGAATCATTCCAGATTAAAACCACTCCAGTAAAACTACAGAGATTCACTGCAGAATCATTCCAGATTAAAACCACTCCACTAAAACTACAGAGATTCACTGCAGAATCATTCCAGATTAAAACCACTCCACTAAAACTACAGAGATTCACTGCAGAATTATACCAGATTAAAACCACTCCACTAAAACTACAGAGATTCACTGCAGAATCATTCCAGATTAAAACCATTCCACTAAAACTACAGAGATTCACTGCAGAATCATTCCAGATTAAAACCACTCCAGTAAAACTACAGAGATTCACTGCAGAATCATTCCAGATTAAAACCACTCCACTAAAACTACAGAGATTCACTGCAGAATCATTCCAGATTAAAACCACTCCACTAAAACTACAGAGATTCACTGCAGAATTATACCAGATTAAAACCACTCCACTAAAACTACAGAGATTCACTGCAGAATCATTCCAGATTAAAACCATTCCACTAAAACTACAGAGATTCACTGCAGAATCATTCCAGATTAAAACCACTCCAGTAAAACTACAGAGATTCACTGCAGAATCATTCCAGATTAAAACCACTCCACTAAAACTACAGAGATTCACTGCAGAATCATTCCAGATTAAAACCACTCCACTAAAACTAGAGATTCACTGCAGAGTCACACCAGATTAAAACCACTCCACTAAAACTACAGAGATTTACTGTAGAATTATACCAGATTAAAACTATTCCACTAAAACTACAGAGATTTACTGTAGAATTATACCAGATTAAAACTATTCCACTAAAACTACAGAGATTCACTGCAGAGTCACAACAGATTAAAACCACTCCACTAAAACTACAGAGATTCACTGCAGAATTATACCAGATTAAAACCACTCCACTAAAACTAGAGATTCACTGCAGAGTCACACCAGATTAAAACCACTCCACTAAAACTACAGAGATTCACTGCAGACTTATGCCAGATTAAAACCACGCCACTAAAACTAGAGATTCATTGCAGAGTCACACCAGATTAAAACCACTCCACTAAAACTACAGAGATTCACTGCAGAATTATACCAGATTAAAACCACTCCACTAAAACTAGAGATTCACTGCAGAGTCACACCAGATTAAAACCACTCCACTAAAACTACAGAGATTTACTGCAGAATTATACCAGATTAAAACCACTCCACTAAAACTAGAGATTCACTGCAGATTTATACTGGATTAAAATAAGTCCACAATTATTGCCATCAGTCTGTAGAAACTACATACACTGCAGATTCATACTGGATTAAAATCACTTCACAGTTATTACTGTCAAACTGTAAAAACTATGCACTCTGCAGATGTATTTTGGATTAAAATCATGTATAACATCAAAATCACTTAAACTGCAGTACCTCCCCAGGCAAATTTAAAGATGTCGATTTTCCACAGGTGCAGTGTGTCTTTGCCTGGAGGCAGTCGGGTTATTAAAAGAAATATTGCTTCATAAAATCACAGAAACCTCGACTGTCACTATGCGTATGTGGTCTTCACATGTGTATTTGCCCATGTATGTGTGTTTTCTGTGTAAAGGGAAATGACTTGCTCTATTCTGAAAGGAGTTTTTATTGTATGCCGTCTGTTGTCAACTCTTTAGATGAACACCTGCATCCAGGGACATATTTTTCACTTTTTCCCCTTTTGTTTCCACGACAGTGCACATTTCTAAAAAGTTTCAGACAAGCTGTCAGGTCACATCATGATGAATTAAGGTGCACTGGGGCCTTGCTGCAGGGATTTGTAATATAAGCACAGGGGCTTCTTTAATCAAATGCTGTTTGTGAAAATGAAAAGCTTGTACTGACACATTTATTCTCCTCTGAGGGAAAGACAATCCTTCATACCCACACGGAAAACAATAGATCCAACTTCTGAGGTACTTGTTGCTCATCTCTCTGGTGGGTTACCTTCTGGTTTTCTTTTCTATTATGAAACATTTAACTGATAATGTGTTTTGGTTTGTAGCACAGTTTGAAACCTAGCAGGCTGAAAATGATGAAAATATTCAGCTGACTGAAACTTTGGGATGTTTGGGAATCACTTATGAAGTAAAAACAGCCGAACTGACACTCATTAAATGTGCATCCAAAATAAACTATTTGAATATGATACAGCTAGTGCAGCTGTCTGGGTGTTTGTCTGTTGTCCAGTTTAGTTAAGGTCCTATTTTTATTATTATTATATAGTTTTATTTCACTGACTTCAAATTTTCTGCATATAAATGGTAAACAAAGTCATTCAAGGTGTAAAATGCTGCAATAGAGAAACACGCAGAGTTTCAATTGTTCACAGTGGTGGTGAAAGGAAGCAGACTGAAGTGTTTAGTGCCTCTGAAAGCTTCCTCTCAGAAATAAAGCTATGAAACCATCACTGGGGCAGTATTCTTCTTGTCACTGGAGTGGTACACTCAAGAGTATATCCCGGTACCTTTAGTCAGGGAACATAATTGTACCATAATGCACTGAAATTATATTTGCTCAGTTGTATTGACTCCACACTGACACACATTGACTCCAGGCTTTTTATTTTAATGGTCTGTCTTAAAACATTAGGTTATGAAAAGGTACAAATTTGTACTTTTTCGCTAAGAAACACTTATTTAAGGTACACAGTTGGACCTTAAAACCACTGTTACACCTTTGGGGTACATTTACATTGTTTGTACTTTGATGAATGAAAAATGTATCTGTACAGTACCTTTATTTCTAAAAGTTCATCAAATGGCTACAAATAATCTGTCTGGTACCTGAGACTGTGTTATGGTGGTTTGGCCATTTACACATGTGTTAAATGTGGTCAAGATCTGTCTCTGACCACCACCGGAATGAGTGATCCTGCAGGGTGGTGCATGCTGGGTGTTTACACCTGGCTTTTCATGCAATCAAATTTGAACATGATTTGATCACCGAAAATGCGTGTTGATGCAAGGTGTAAACAGGTCCCAACTTTCTCTACAATGAATCAGTTAACATCAGATTACACCGAATAGCTTTGTTTAATAAATGACTAAATAATGCAGAAATTTAGAAAATTGGTGCAATTTCCCTTTAAGGATAAGGTTGGGTGGGTGTAGCGTAGCAGCATTTGGCTACTGCCATACAAAATACAACCTTAATACCCCACAAAGACAGGAATACAACTATGGAGACAAAGCGCTCAATGTGAGGCTTTTGTGTAGCGTTTTCAAACCAATAGGTGGCAATGTAGAGAAAGACAGATAAGCGGTGCACAGCGCGCAGTGTTATTCATTTCCCACTCGTATTCAGGCAAGACACGCCTACCCCAGTAAGACTGGAGTACTGCTTGCAAATATGAACCATTAATCAGTCCTATATCAGCACAGCTTTACTTATACAGTCATGATAAATAATAAAGAGATCAATACTTACTGGATCAAAGTGTCAGTATACCTCACTTACAGTCTCTTCATGGTTTTTTATTAGGAACTGTTTATAAATGGTAGAATGGATCCCCAAATTCAGTAAAAATCACTTTTATCTGGATCTGTTTATTTTTTTGTTCGATATTTATTATGTGAGAACAGAGACAGTTCTGTCCGCGGGCATTAAAAGCTTTGGTTAGATCAATGCACAGGGTTGGCCGCCTGTAAGAATAAACTATAAGCCAATCGCAGCGCAGGAGGGCGGAGCTTGTCCGAATACAGGTGGGAAAAGAAACAAGCTCAGAGTGTAAGCGTGGGCAGAGCTCAGTTACCAGCCTCACCGAGAACACGCACGCTGGAGTTTGACTAAACAGAAAGTGAGAAGCAACTCTGAAGACTGAAAGATTTCGGACTGAAAACAAGGAATAACACAACACACAGAACACAACATAGAGGGACCACGAAAAAGAAACAAAATTCTGAGTTTTGAGCGATGCGCTGCTGGCAGCATGGCCAGATGGTTCAAGGAGCACCTGGGATTCAAAAGCACCAAAGCCTCGCCACCGGCGCCGCCGAAGCCGGACTACCGTCACTGCCACGCCGGCGCTGTGTCAGGGCCACCTGGCTACCACCACCACCACCAACCCGGCTACCAGAGCGCCGCGCAGCCGGACATTCTCGCCGCCTACAAGCTCCAAAAGGAGCTGGACTTCGAGGACCCGTACACGGCCGGAGGAAGCATTCCCTTCTCTGGAGGAGGATCGAGCTCCGTGGGCTCCTCGCCGGACGTCAAGTATGTGTCGCCCAAACACCGGCTCATTAAGGTGGAGACGGTGGAGAGGAGCACCGCGGTGCCCCAGACAGCGGCTGCTGCTGTCTCTGTGACCGGGGGCCAGGCACCCGCAGCCGGCAGCAGCAGCAAGTCCCCCACGTCCCCTCCGGCCGAGGCGGAGAGCAAGCAGGAGAAGGTAAGCGAAGCTCACGGCTACTTTTAGGCTGCTCAGGTGGGGCTCACTGGCCAGGACGAAAAAATATTGTATCAGTGTCTCGTTTTAAAGCGTTTTATTGTTTCTCATAACACGAATAAAGAACGAGCGAAGCGCATAGACTTTAGTCAGATTTGTATTCTGTCAAGTTAGTTAGCTTAGATTGATTAGTGGGGAAGTCGTGCCCTAATGTGGGATTTTCTTTTGTTAACTTGTCTGTGTTTCAGTTCGTTCAGCATTTTTTAGTTTTTAGGTATTTTTTTAGCTTATTGACATGTTTTTAACTTGAAGCAGGAGTTTCTCCTCCTCAGTGCTGTTAGCTGAGCTCTCCACGTGTTCCAAACCTGTTAAACGGGTCGTTGGGTCTGAGCTTCCCTCTCGTTGGGAAATCTTCTGAGATGTTGCACTCAGGCGTTCTGCAGGTGGTCCGGTCCTGTCGGTCCAGTCTGCAGGTGGTCCGGTCCGGTCCTGTCGGTCTAGTGCGCCCGTGTTGAGTTAAACCTGTGTTAAACTAACACATTCCTGTCCAACAAACACACGTTATATGACAACATCATAGACATGCCTAAGGGTTCCCTCTGCAAAGGTTCTTTAGTAAAGGGAATGGTTCTGTGTAGAACCACTTCATGCTTCTTTGCATGGTTAAATGGTTCTTCACATTGATGGATCATGTGTTGTATATGGTTCTGTATGGGTTCTTTAGTAAAGGGAATGGTTCTGTGTAGAACCACTTCATGCTTCTTTGCATGGTGAAATGGTTCTTCAGATTGATGGAGCATGTGTTGTGGTTCTATATAGCACCAAAAAGGATTCCTCTACTGTTCCAATGTAAAGCTTGTAACAGTAGGAGAACACTTTCTGGTGCTTTATAGAACTTTCAACAAAAATCCTATATAGAACCATATACATCCATCCATCTCATCCATCCGGTCACATCCATCCATCCATCCGTCCGTCCAAGGACCATTCAGAGAGCAAAAGAAGCATGAAATGGTTCTTTATAGAGCTCATGGTTCTAAAGAAAACCCTCTCCTTTACTAAAGAACTCCTAAAGATCCATATATATTTTTAGAATGTACAGGCTAGGTTATATGTGATTTTCATACAGTAGCCCCTTGTGAGCAAATGGCTGTGTATATAATGAAAAAATAAGCGATAAGTGTACATTTTTTTTAGCCGTATGGTTTAATTGATTAGGAACATTTCTTCAGATTATGGTCCGACAAGCTCAGAGAAGATATGGACCAAAGAATGTCTATGATTTCATATAGAATGGAACAATCTACATATGGACATTAAAGGAGCAAGTTGTGTCAGGGTTAGAATTTATTAATTCTTATGGATGGAAAATCACATCAACTTTTCTTGGAGCTGCAGTGTCCTAATCTAATAAGCCCACATCACAAGTAACCAGTTTATCAAATTAAAAATGTTCAATTATTCATGAGTTCATGCTTTCTTATATATTTGTCTCCATTGACTGCAAGTTGTGCTACACTTGTGCTAATAAGCAATAAGTTGAGAAATATTAATAAAGATAACAGAGCAATCTGATGCATAGTAGATCATATCTGATAATGAATAACAGTGCTCTCTATTCTCATCACCTCACGTTCCCTCTGGTCATGAATCACGGAAGTTGCTCAACACTGGTTGTCCAACTAATCCAATGTCAACACCCAGAAAAACGTGCACGCACGTTGTTTTTGTTGAAGCGAGTTATGTCAGCATGTAGTAATTTGGTTTGCTGTGTCTGGAGAGCGGCCAGGATCGTTTCAGGTGTGTAAGCCATGTTCCTGATCCCACACTTCCTCTCGCTCATACCTGCCGCACCTCTTTAGGGTGTGGCGCGCTCATGCACAGCTAGACTTGTGAGTGAGTGGGCTTATTCTGCTCACAAAGACTGAGAGGCTGTAAATGCTTGTGGCAATGGAGGGTAAATATTGTTCACCTGCAGTTTTTGTCCTCAGGTCAGTTGAACTGTGTTTTTAGGGTTGTGAAGTATCTCTTTTACACATGGAATGAAAAATGAAGCAAGTTTTTAATTCCATCCCCTCCTCACCATGCACCAGAGGTGGGCATTGTAATGACATGTTGTCATTATCGTGCATCTTGGTAAGCTTTTCAGAGCATGTGCTGTATCTTAAAAAAACAAAACAAATGTAGACCAACTGTAAAGAGTCTCAAAACAGCAGCCTAACCTTAACTCTGGCAAAAGTGGGACATATAGAAGGGATGCACCACTTTTTACCCTCACATATAGCGATACTGCCTCTATATAACATGGCTGCTTGATCGGTTTCTGTAAATTCAGATATGAATAGAAATCCACTTTTTACAAATAAAATATTCTAAGCTTGAGTAAATGGAAAAAATACACACACACACACACACACACACACACACACACACACACACACACACACATATATATATATATATATATATATATATATATATATATATATATATATATATATATATATATATATATATATATACATATATATTGCTGCTTTCAGAACAAAAAATATAAAAATATCTCTATTTTTGATGCTTTTCAGTTTTCGACATAATTTGACAATGCCTGCTGTCCTTTACATTGTGTATAAATTTCAGGATGAATGGACTTAAAGAAATTGCCCAAACTTACTGGGGGGGGGGGGGGGGGGGGGGGTCTGGTCCATTAACGTTAAGATTAAAGTAGGTTTTGTATCTCCAAAATGGTAACTTTACAGGAGAAGGCCACGGTTTTATTCCGACAGCAGTGAATACACTAAGGTTGCAACAATCATTCGACTAAAAGTGACTACCCAATTAGTTGCCAACTAATTTGGTAGTTGATTAGTTGGTAATGTCGTAACGCATGGTTCTCATGCTCGCTCGGAATGTTTTGACATTACCGCTCACTGGAGAGTTCACAAAAGCGCAATGGCACACTCAAGACCAAAGTCCTCAAATGTGGGAGCATTTCACTCTTAACTCGGGAAACAAGGTTGCCGGATGGGCTGTTTGTGAAGCCGACCTCAGTTGGCACAGGAGCACATCCTCCATGTAGGAGCATCTGAGAATGAATCAACTATTAAATTAGTTGCCAACTCAGTTGGTAGTTTGTTTTAGTCGACTAAGTCATCGATCCATTTATGGATGGATGTTGATGTTGAAGAACACTCATCATGGTAAGTTAGCTGTGCTAGCTAGTTAGCTAATGTAAATGCTAAAAGCCTTCTTAGTTCATGCTTTGAGCTGAGCTGTAACATTTTCTATACCAAAACGCATGTTGTCTGGTATCAATACTGGAGTGGGAAGGGAGAAGCGAGTAACTATTACTCACTGAGACCTCGTTCACTTTCCAAATAACGTGTATAGTTTGTTTTCTTAATGTCGAGCCCATCATAGGTGATTGAACAAAGTCTTTCTTTTGTTTTTGATAGTCTTGTAAATGTCCATTCCTCATAATTCGCAAGTCATTTGTCATAAAGTCTTCATGTATCGTATTTTTGCCAGTTCTTCCACCGCTACCATGCACTGCCGTTGTCTGTTGACACTAAGGTTGGGGATGGTTAATCAATAGTCAGGCTAAACCCTCTTGCCTCATTAAGGGTTGAACTACTATGGGGCTTGTAATTGCTAAGCTTGTGTGGCCTTTGTGTAGCATTCATGTCTGATTCCCTCAGGCTCACATATTCTGCAGTTTAATCTATTCCCTCAATCTGATGATGGACAGGCAGGATTTTAATCCTTTCCAATCAACATGCTCCAGAAATGCCT
The DNA here is from genome assembly GCF_015220715.1 of Pygocentrus nattereri. Lineage (NCBI taxonomy): Eukaryota > Metazoa > Chordata > Actinopteri > Characiformes > Serrasalmidae > Pygocentrus > Pygocentrus nattereri. The sequence continues at coordinate 16,285,656 of NC_051217.1, forward strand.
ATCAGAGCAGTGACAGTGGACTAACTGACTTATCTGTCCCTTTAGACAATGCAGCGGCTGCTTTCTCTAATTAAGAAGCTGCATGCTGCTTCTGTCTCAATACTCGTCAGTCCTTTGACTGTAGCAGTAAGCAAACCCCGACATTTGAAACGAAGTGAAGAATGCAGTAGATGCTGGTAAACATTGTTATTAACAGTTAAACGTTGAACTGGAGAGGCAAGTTTACCCAGAACGGTGAATTATATGTTGTTGAATGATGGACATGCGCAAGAAAACAGAATGAGGTAAAGGAATGACGCAGATTGCCAGTATCCAGCTTATGTTGCTTATTAAAGGACAAGTTTCTTGAAAAATCATATTAATACTAGGCCTTTGTTGGTAACAGAATTGGTCTTATTTGGGTAACTATGGGGGGGGGGCAGTGCAGTTAAATTGAGTTTCTTTGCTTTACCTTTTTTACTTCCATAAAACCTTTGCATAAATAAAAACACAAAAACAACAGCAACATTAATAATAGTAGCTGCACTTTTTTGAGATGCGTTTGTGATTGGCCATCACACTGTAGTATTTTGTTGTCTTTAATTTGGACACAGAACTGTAATTAATGTAGAAATAAAGAGCGGAATTGTAAATCACATGAACTTTACTGTCTGAGGTTGTTTGTGGCCACTTACCTGAGTACCTGATGTTGTCCAGTGCTGCCCTGATGTCCAGTTGTACTGAGACTGTTTTTCCTGAGATCTGAAGCTATTTTGGTAGATGTCTGAAATCTGACACTGTACTTTTAAGTTGTCCTAGAACAGGGGTTGAAAAAGAATATGGCCCACAAGACAATCTTGTGGACTGTAAGTGACTGTTCACAAAATAATGATTGACACAATGTTCAGCCAATCACTGCTTAACAACTGAGCGCTGCTTCTTCCGACAAGTGAATGGAAAAACTCCTCAGAACAAACCTGCAATGAGAACGACAGGGGCAGTAAACTATCAGAGTTTCTGTATTTGCTAACATCCATTTTAATATGATGTCTAACAATAAACAACCTTGCAGAACGATGTTACCGTCATTTACCGTCATTTAGTTCTTCTCTTAGCTTGGCTGCTGACAGCTCAGATTAAACAGAACCGAACAGTGCTCACATTTACGATTAAAACTTTGAGGTTTGGTAAAGATCTTGTGTAAAAGACATCATTACCCTCAGCATCTATCATTGCAGTGACCAACCTTAGTACTGGCTAATCTGTTTTGTAGGTGATTGTTTGATCTCCAGGTTCATGCAGAATGCACCTTCAACCTTTCAAAAGAACTATGATGAAATCAAAATATTAATGTAGGATGTCACGTCACCTCTCTCTCTCTGTTTTTCATATATCATGGCCAACTCAGTGCCATGCAGCCATGCTCTCGTCTCTGGTCCCAAGTCAAAGAGGCCAGCTTCTGAGGGTGGACTGTATAGGGGGCAGCCAGTGATTATGTGCTCGGCAGTCTGTTCATGTTCGCCACACTCGCATGCTGCACTGTCCGACAGGCCCCACTTCTTCAGCGCTGACTTGAAGCGGCTGAGCCCAGTGCGTAAACGGTTCAGCAAGGTCCACAGGTGGCATGAGAGGTCTTTTCCTTTTACACCACCTCCTGGGTCCCTGATGTGTTGTCACATCACCCAACAACTGGGATTTTAAACTGGTGTTTTTTCTCTTTAACCGTCATCAAAAGCTGTTACCGTGGTGATTTACTAACGTTCACTGGGTGCAAGTCTAATTTGCATCGTTTCCCCTTGGGCCAGGACATGTTCAGTAGCTGACGTTTGCTTCCATAGTTTTGCACTGGAGCTGTGAAGTTATGTATCTAACAAGCAATGAAAGCTAATTACAGCACTTAGCATTGTAAACAGAATACCTGAATCATTACACTTGCGTGAAGTTGTTGAGTAATCTCAAATAAACTTGCTGATGTGGTTTCTGACACTGTGTGATTCTCTTATCTATAACAATTTGTCGTGTAGCTAAAAGCAGCAGTAGCAGCATCTCAAAGACTGGATTTTTCATCTGAACTTTCATCCATTATTATTATAGATCTTTCAGAATGTGCTCAGCCAGCATTGCTACTTGAATATATTCCCAGAGGAAGCTTTTTTCATAACGTGCAGTAAGTTTTTAGTTATTGCCGCATTAATTAAGAAGAGCCCATTAGCGCTTTCTGGGATATTACAGAGGTTATAGTCATGGATTTGTTCGCCAGTATGAAGTGGATGGTGATGTCATGCCTTACAGTAAAGAAGCTGCCTCATTTCACTGGCCAAGCTGGAATGAACTGCAGCACTTCGACCACTTGAGACTGACATGCTGCGGTCCTCCTGGTACTGCAGAAAGGCCAATTGATGTTTTAATTACTCGGCTAGTGGAGGCTAATTATATAACCGCTTACCTAATGCTCAGAATGCCAATAGCTGTGTCAAGTGTTTTTGTTTAAGCTTCAGATTTGAAACAGCAAAAGATTTAGATGGCAGTTGAGTGACTCGTGCAAAAGTAAACCTACGGGGCTGTTACTGCAGTGGCAGGATTTGGGGTGGAAGTAAAGCTATATAGGACCATTACTGGCATCATTGGCTTGTAAAATGTGTGATATGGCAAGCAGGATGAACGTGCGTCACAGGTGAAGGTGTTTGCTTGTGGCATTATCGCTCTTAATGTGTTTTTGTTTATAACGATTAGACCTTCATGAGTGAATGAGTTTTGGTAGATTATCAATTATCATCTTGCTGTAGTGCTAATTACTTAAACCCCCCCCCAGCACACACACACCCACACACACACACTGCTTTCTTCATTCTCAGCACAAAAAGTGCTCAAGGACTCCTCAAAGTGAATTAATAGAAGATAAACAGCCGATAATGGAGGCAAACAAACCTCACACACCCAAACTTGTGCATGCTCACACGCACGCACCCACACGCCACGCTGCTCTGACCTTGCACGTTCCTGCCTCTTAGTTTACATTTTTCTCTCAGTAGCAGCCGTGATTTCTGCCTCATTTCGCAGACCTTGATTTACAGGCAGCCTTATCACATTGAGAAGAAGAAACAATGTAGCGGATTAAGACGTGAACCAAACCTGCACAACAAGTTACTCATTCTCTTCTACGGAATCACATAATTGACCCGTCTGTGGTCCACACCACAATGTGTTTTTTTGTGGCTTTGGAGAACAGAGGCAGAAATTCCACTCAGCTCAGGCAGTTTAGATTGGATTAGCTATGTAACATTAAGCTCAGTAACATCCACTTCAAACTGGAAGCTTAATCATGTTGTAGCCAATAAAACTGAACAAGTTTAAAACAGCAAGAATTTGCCACCATGCTAACATTAGCTTGATTACATGATAATAACTACGCCTGACTTATACTGACAGTGTGACCTTTTACCTTAACTAGGATGTTGCTGGCCCCAGCACAAAAAATGAATTGACCACCACATAAAAACTGAATTTGATAAATGAAAAAAAATGACAATGAATTTGCGTTGCTTATTGAGTGTTTTTACGTCTCAAACAAGTTTGGAGTAAAACGAAATCTTCACTATTTTAGTGCTGAGGCTACAAGGCTAACATTGCTGACAAACAGTAGAAGTCAATAGTCACCCAAATCTTTTTTTTTTTTTTGTAAATATATCCCCGCAACTTCTCTCAACCCGCTCAAACTTCATCCAGGTGTTCTTTAAGGTCAATCAGACTTGTTGGTGTGAGTTGGGACACGGTATGACTTACTGCAAATTAAAAAATGAACGAAACTTCAGTGTAGTTGACTGCTTTAGGCAGCCATTTACAAGTTTTGTGCCAATTTCCAATCCCACTTGACATGGACACATAACACAGGTATAAGCAGGACTCCACAAATTTTGCATTTCTTTGTTTCAATTATTAGTCTGTATTCACAAGTAACTGTTAATTGTGAACCTTTCAACTGAAGGTTTGTTTAAACAAAATGTGCAAAAACAAAATGTGGCCTAATGTTTGGCTAATCACTGATCAGTGGTGTAAATAATGTGAATTAGATTTTCTTTTTGCTGAACCCTTTATTAAGGCACACCACTCTACTCATATACCATTAATGTTAACCTTAACATTAAGTATCTACAGCGCAATTCTTTGTTAGACTACTTTTACAATGGTAAAGAAGGGGTATATCACTCTGATTTGTGAAGGGTCTGTTTGGATAGGCTGCACTATGTATAAGAGGAAGATGAACAGATGTCCAGGGTTTCTAGTTGGAAACAAACTGGCAAAGGTGTCTTGTTAAGAAACTGGATCTTTTTAGTGCATCATTGGTGTACAGTTGTGTTGGTGTCCACCCTCTCTGCTTCCCCAGTTGTTTGGCCACTGCCTTTAGGATTTCTGCCAGCGTTCTGTACAAGTTGTCCACCCTCACAACAGTCACTGTGAAAGAGCATTTGGGGGCGGAGCATGGACAGGCCAGTCGATGAGGTGTTTACTGTCCTCTGTTCCACAGTGACGTTTTGCCAGGGATGTCGTTGCAGAACTCATGATTGTGTTGAGACTCCAGTAATGCGAACTGTGTGCTGTGGAGTCTTCATTTGCATCATCATCAGAGTTTAGATCAATATTTATATGCTGATAGTGATGACGCAGCATCCCTGCATCGCCTGTGTTCATGGGAGAGTAGCGCAAATGTGTTTTCTGCTGATAAGATTAATTCCCCTGAAATGCCAAGTTGCCTCTGCCTAAAAAGTGGATGATAATCTCCCAGGGGGGACATTATAGAGACTGTATGCATATTTTCTCCTTGATATCTTTTCTTGGAGTTCTTGACGACTACTGTAACAGTTATAAGGTATTTTAAATATGTTTGTGTGAGGTTTAGCTATTGGATGTTGCAGTTATTGTTGGTGTACGTATGTCATGACCTAATTCAATTTAAATAGTATAGCAAAATGGAAATACTAACTCTCGACTAAGAGCTCTAAAGCTGATGTATGTTCTTTTGGCTCTGAAGGGATTATTAGAGAGTAACACAGGTGGATATTTCAGAATTGCATGCAGTTGGCACACATTCCTGCATTAGTGATTGAGTCATTAAAATCATTTTACCTGCTTATCTGGAGATCCGTGTGACTAGTAAATTAAACCCCAGTGACTTTGTCAGTTGTTTGCAGTGACAGCTCATGACTGCAGGTGCATTTAAGTCAGAATATTGCAAACCTCTGGGACTATTGCAGGTGTCCTGTGGCTTGAATATCACTTGGAATATCCATTTATAGTGGAGCTTTTAAGCCCATAGATTTGAGCTGACTCTCATAATCTCCCTGACATGCTACTGAGACATTTGCAGTGACATTTTTCCCCCCTCATGGATTATGTTCTCCCCATGCACGCTTAAATGGCCTCAAAGCAGAGTGGCACACACCCATCCTACCTGAGTGTGTTTTTCGGATTTCATTTGGGGAAAAGAGCAGGAATGAGGAAAATAATGCCTGTGCCTGGTTTTCCAGGAATGTCTTAGCAAAAGGTAAATGTGTAATGCAGGGCTGGCCTGAGGAAGGAGTGGGGTTATAGTTTTTAGTGATAATTTACATCACAGTGTAACTGTATTGTGGATACTTTAAGTTCGTACTTTAAGTACGACATTGAGCTACTGCACATTTTGTTAACTGGATCTTCTAATGCACAGTAAAATGTTCACTCATTGCATTGCAGTTATATTGGTAGTATTATTTTTTAGCAGCATTGCTGTTTTTTAACCTGTTTCATTTGTTAAACTTTAGGAAAACAATATTGTAATGGATTTTGTGAAAACATCATTTATTGTGATATTTTTTGCCATATCACCCACACCAAGCTTGAATTTTCATCCGATATGTTGCCATGTGTTGCTTTACTTTGTATTTACAAGCCTTCGTCTTTTTTTCAGGGATAAAACTTTTCCACATGTCATTATTTTATCAGCAAAAATCAAATCGTCACCTTTTCAACACACAGACACACCTTCTAAGCCTCTTATCCTTCTAGGTTGCGGGGAAGCTGCAGCCTATCCCAGTAGCCATTGGGTGGAAGGCACCTTTCAATAATACAGTAATTTTGTTATCATTGGGAAAGGGATTAAAAATTATAGTCATGTCTTGTCATGTCTTCTCCCACACATGGGAGTTTGGTGTGGTTCACTCTAGCCAGCAAACCATGACACTGCAGATGTGGAGCCACATTCAGTGTTTTAGCTGTTCCATTGACTTGTAACATGTCCTCTGTTTTTCAGGAACCAGGTCAGAGAGCCTAACAGATTAGCTTTTCCAAAAGCACCTCAAACCTCTGCTCCATTTGTTGTAGCTCTACTATGACTGAGGTCAGCTCGATCTGCATGTCGCCCTCACTGCTGCTTTCTATAAAAAAAAGAAAACCTTCAAACTAGTCAAATAAAATAATGGCGTAAAACAAAAACAGATAACTAAAGCAAACAAAAACTAACGGTGATAAAATGGTAATTATAGTTTGTTATGCCACTGTCATCTAGACATGTGGCTCATAAACACTTTACAAGTGATATAAGTGGCTAATAAAAATGTGCTATAGAAATATTACTTAAAAGCATAGGAACATATGGCACATATGCAGCTGGGCTTCAGCCTTACTATTATAGGTTACTGCTGCCTGTATATTAAAATTATGGTTTACTATGAACCGTTATTATAATTAGTTTTAAGGCTGTTTTTGAAAATGACTATTCAAGTACTTAATAAATACTAAATATTTGAAGCCTGTAAAATGCTGTTTGTGCCAGCCATTATGTAATGAGTTCAATATCGTATAAAAAAGTCGAAAAATGAAATTATTTAATATAATATGTAATATTGAAATTTAACAATAACTATATAACTTGCGCTCCTCAAGCTCTGCCATTTACCTCCATCAGAAACCACCATCATTGATCAAAACTGTGCATCTTATTAGAGTGAAGAGGAGATACAGCTCATGGTTTGCTCCCACTTAATTGACTGAGCTTTTTTTAAATCTGAAGTCAGTTATGAATTGCATTTTTTTGTAGCGATTTTGTTTATTTATATAATATAATATTATTTATAATACTAAATCTCAACCTCAGGTTTGATGCATTTTTTTGATGCTGAAAATGTGTGTATCTTTACATCCAAAGCATAAAGATATCACCTGATAAAGCTTTGAAAATTGCCCTCAATGTATAGCTATATCCCCCTGACACACTTAGTAGAGGTGGCTGAGCCAGGACTCTTGACGCAGAACAGCAGGGTCACTGGCTTACATGAGTATATCTGCCGTGCAGAGGACATGCAGCACAGTTAAATGGGAATAACTGGGAAATACCCTTAATATTTCCACAGTGAATATATTCATATTGTCAGTTTTGCTATCACTGCAAGTTGTTGTGTGTGAAAATAATGTGTGAAAACACAAGACAAGCAAAACAAAACTGGATCTCATAGCTGCCTAACAGCCAAATGAGCTTTGGCTTCTGTATTGTATTGTTATTGTTATTGTTGATGCACAGATCAGTTCAGCCCAATTATTTTCACCTTTAAGGTGCCAGAGAAGAGGTGCTGTTTTTTTTTTTCCTTGTAAATTGGCTTTATGGTGTTTCACACTGTGCAGGCAGTTGTCAGTAGCTATGGCAACGGTTTGCACACATTTGCTGTTATGACTGAGAGTTTTGTTGCCATTGTGAGAACTTGAGGGGCGTAATTGAATGGGTACTGGCCTTCGCCGGAAGACTGAGGTATTACATGCATTTGCGGAAGAATTCCAAGCATTCATATCAGGGTTGTCGGACTGGACAGCTATAATTACAACACCGCTTAAGGTTTTTTTTTTTTTTGGAATACTTCTCTCATTAAATGTACTCCTACGTGCATTTTTGGAGAAGGTACGTACTGCAAATTCATAATCATAATGGCGATGATTTTGAATTCTTTTCATAATTCATGTGTGTCCTCCCTAGGGGTTACGTAGCAAGACCGTGCGGTCAGTTGAGCAAAAGCCTCCTCTGCGTAACCATGAGTCAGGAGCAGTGATTGCTTGCTTTAGCAGGAACGTGCAACATTCTTGGCACAAATAATCCTGCCTCATTCATAAGGGAAGTGGGATGACACCACTCAGTTTAAAGATAAATGAGTAGACATTGTCAAGGTTGGGAAAGCATTGTGTAGTTAATGTGGTTTTGGTAAGGTCAAGAGAGTTTATAATGGGTCCAGTCCTGTTCTAAAGCTTAAATATAAATCCAGTGCTTAATTAAAGCAATAAGGCTTGTTTTTCAGTGGTTTTGCCACGGTTAAGGGATGATGGTGAGCCATGAAGCAGAGTTTAACTGTGGTAAAATCACTAACGCGCAGCCTTTCATTGCTTAATGATTATATAAAACAACAAAATTACAACATGATATAGTACACACATGTTCAATGCATACTTATTATTATAGAATTAGTATGAATAGAAGCTGTAATAAACATTTGCTCCACCACGCAGTGTCATTCATTAAAGAGAAATTCTGCCTTTTTTTTTTTTCAAGATGCTCTTGTTAAGATTTAAAAGTCGTTCGGAGTCGTTTGACAGGAAATGTATTCTCCTGGAGAAGCTTTGGATCAGAGCTGGTCAAAGTGGTGGCGACAGGAACCAGACATTCAAAGCTAGAAGCTCCCTCACTGAAAGCTCTTACATGAAACTGTTATGAATGTTTCCTAATGCCTGAGGCATTGAGTTATGGTAGTTTTGATATAAGCGTTTGTCCTAACATATACCAATGTCTGATGAAATCCACTGTTTTATAAAACTAGGTTATGAAATGGAATAAGTTTAATCTTTTAAGAACTGTAACTCATGGGAATAAGAGCTAAATTGTAGCTGAGCCTAAAATATCCACTAGTCAGTGTGAGTTGGTCTGGGTCTAGAAAGCTGCTGCGGGCAGTGTGTGCCTGGTGAACAGACCACATGTACACACACAAACACACACGCGCACACACATAACAGTGTGTCTGCTTCATGACAGAAAGAGGGAAGGATCTGAGCACAGGATTAAAAAGAACCTAATCGAGCCTGGAGGTGCTTCTCCATCCAGGGAATGGAAGAGGGAAAACTGCGGGAAAATGAAAGAAAGAAAGGAAAAAAAAGGCAGCAACGCGGGTGGAGCGTGGGGAATGGGAGGTATTTTTAACCACTACGCTGGAAACACAGGGCCTGGCCTCGTCTGAGAGCACACGGACGTCTCTTTGCTTGTGTAATTGGCCCGTGCATCTCCTCCTGCCCTGCAAATGCTGGAGGTGGCAGCCGCTGGTGTGCTGGGACGGAGTGAATGCGGGTGGCAAGACTTTTTCAGCGGTGGAGAGAACCTGACCTCTGATTTTAGCTTACAGATGCCTTGTTATGGGTTGTGGCTATAATAGAACTAACATATAAAACCTGTTTATAGCCCCAAATGACTACACATTGTTACAACAACGCATTATGATACTAAAGTTATACCTTGGCTCTGATACTGGCCATATATTTGTAAGATTAAAACCAGTTTGGGTGTCCTCAGAGCTGTTTTATGTGTAATGATTGACGCATGCTAATTGGCGGTTATGTTTCTATTTTATGTTGGCCACATTAGTCTCAGTTCTCCAGTGCAACACTAAAGATGCAAACTTGATTTATAGTACAGATGCTCGTATGTTTTTACTGAAAAACAAGCAGATGCACAAAAATCCAAACCATTCCTGACTGATCCAAAGGCAGACACTGTAGGCTAGGCGTAGTTTAGCTTTCAGTTGCTGGAAATAAAGGCCAAGAGGGTTTTGCTTCAGGATTAAGGAAGTGCTCTCTTCCTGACAGGAAGTGTTTACAGCGCGCTGACATTCTCTTCTGACCGAGCAAGTCTGCTCCCTCCACTTGAATTAGACAGGGAGTGGCTGTGTGCCCTCTTCAGCATCATCGCTGGGACAGCTAATCTGACTCCACTCGTGTATGCTTGTGCGAGTCGTCTGGAACACTGGCCAAGAGTGAATCTCCTCTTGAGTTCACTGAAATATACATTGCAGCAAAATCTCTAATGTGTACATGTTTGGTGTCTGCAATGTTTTCCTTTCGCATCACAGCTACATGGCTAATGTAGCTAACAAGTAATGAAAATCTATGTACAGCAATTAGCAACATACAAAACAAACCCTTGCCTCAAACAGTGTCAAGTAATCTCAACTAGACGTTCCTATATGATTCTTGACGCTGTATAACATAGTGTTATATATAAATATGGACAAGAGTAATGATGATAATATTAGGCCTCTCACAACCACACAATTATAGCCGACAGTAAGGTTCTGTTGTTTGCACACTTTTTTTTCTTTTTTTTGATTTTTACCCAATTTTTCTCCCGCAATTCCACCCACTAGTTAGGACTCCCCCAGTCACACGATGCCATCAGTGCTAGGAGGGTGAAGGCAGCGCAGGCTTCCTCCGAGACCTGCTAGACCAGCCGCCGCTTCTTTTCGAACTTGAGTGATGGGGGGAGAAGGGGGGCCATGCTACCCACCCGGAGAGCGAGGCGAACTGTGCTCTCTTGGACCCCCGGCCACGGATGGCTGTAGCATCACCCGGGATCGAGCTCGCGATCTCATGATGGTAGGGCCAACGCTTAGATGGTTGTGCCACTCGGGAGCTTTCTTTGCGCACGTTTTTGAAGTACGAGGGTAAAGTAGTCAAGTTGACTGATTAACAGCTAAGAAGCAAGATACGCAGGCCCAATCCCATTTCTTATTTTTACCCCTACCCTTGCTCCTTGAGTTCCAAGGAGTAAGATGACAGGGTTTCAGGGAGTAGTGGTCAAAATCTTCCAATACAAAATGGGACATCCCTCCAATAAAAAAGACGATTACTTCATTAAGACTATTAGCGCTGCTCTGTAGGTGACCCTGCCAGTCTGCAGTGACAGTAGAAGAGGTAAAGTTTAGCAACCTCACTGCTGGGCTTTAGTTACATTTAAGGCATCATTTGCCTTCAGAGAGGTGGGATATGGCAATTATTTATTATTGCCCACCCGTAATTCTTTGGTGATGTGAAGCTGAAGTCAGCTGTCAGCCTCTAGGTGTGAATGGAAGAAAAACAGAGGGGTAAGGGCCAGGTGGTAGGGGCTAGAGGTGAAATGGGATTGGGCCTACTTTGGGCTAGTTCCAAAATAAAGACGGACACCGCTAATAGCTGTAAATAAGCCAACATTACTCACCGCTGCCCTCTAATGCACCTGTCAGGCATTCATTTATTCCTATTTATAGCTTGTAATGCTACAGCATTTCATGTGAACAGATACATGGCTGCTCTATTGGGATGCTTAGAGTGGAACTACGTTAACACACACTGGTTTCTTGCAGCATGTGATATACAGTCAACATTAAAAAACTTAAATATAGGAAGTGTATAAGTCATGGAAATTGTCCTGGAATTGGTCCTGGAAAATGGAGTGGGAATCCTTCACTGCTGTTTTTATCTCTGTGACATGATTTTGTCCATTTTAATTATAATCTGATCTGAGGAAAATCTGATCTACCACATTTGGGATGAGGGGAAAATTGAATACATTTAGGTTTTTCACCAGACTATCACTTTAAGCCTCAATCATTCTGTGGTGCTGGGTTAGGTAAGCTTGGGCCTCCTTACATAAGTGGCTGTTTAGGGTCTGTGCATATGTTGGCGGAGCAGCGAGCAGTGGAAAGCCCCACTGCAGAGCTAAGCTTCAGTGGGTGGATGAATGTGGATCCCACCCTGCTGCCCGCCTGCTCTATTGTCGGTGGAATATGAACGGGCCTCCTCATACATGTTCCTCTCTGGGGGTAACTGAGGCCATGCTGTTTCCTCCTGTAATCAAGAGATCTGCGCACTAACCTCGCAGACAGCTCCGACTGTTGTGTCTGTTGTAGAACGTACACAGTGATGCAGAACTTGGAGTGTATTTATTTAAAGTGATAGTTGCATGTTGCTTTGCCCATATGGACTTGATCAGCTAAGACGTGTTTGGTGTCAGATGTTTACTTCTTTAGTTTCGTAGTGAAGCTACAAATTTCATGACTAAATCATCTCATACTTACCCCAGACTAGAGGTGGGCGATATAATTATATATAAGTTTTTGTTATTATTAGAGAAGCAAGATATCAGTTTCTTATCTGTATTGGCATTTGTTTAAATCTGTCATAAGAATGATGTTAAGATTTGACTATTTAATTACGTGTTTACTTTACTCTGTAAGGGCAAAATGCTTATGTGATGCTGGGCTGCTGTCCTAAAACATCTGCCTTTTATTCATTTTGCTGCCTCTTTAAGCCTTTGAAACAGTCAATAATGTAAAATAAATGATATATTTCTCTGTAATACTAATCTAGGTAAGTGTAGTGTAGGTCCAATTTTAATGCATCAGCAGATAATATATGCATGAAAAACATATTGTGAATATTGTTAGCTCTTAAAGAACTGACCAACTGACTGCATGCCATGTTTCAATACAATAAGAGCATAATTAGGCCTGTATTTATTGCAGAACAGTTTGTGAAACTTTGGGGGGAAAAGTCATTGTATTTATAGTTTTTGATATTTTTTGAAGGTGGCACTGCTGGTTCTTCATTCGTCTGTTCCAACTTTTCAAAGCTCAGAACTAAGTATGAAATGCGACATGTATTGTGCATCATGAAGTGTAATGTGTCTAGAAGTGTTGTGATGCTTTTTTCTTGCCATACTACCCACCGCTTTGTTGAACTGTTCTAAAATGGAGGTTTCTGTGTTGTTTCTGACACAGTTACATCCTGTTTTTTATATATATATATATATATATATATATATATATATATATATATATATATATATATATATATAAAATGGACAGAATAATGGATTAAATTCAGGCTTCTAGGTATCTGCTACTAATCTGGGCTATGCATTGTAATTTTGCCCATTTTAATAGGCAGCAGAATGTATATAGTATCAAACCACATGTGAATCTGTCCACTTTAGATTTGTAGATGCTCAGTCTGTCTTTACCTTAAGTGCAACTAAATTAATCTAAATTAAACTAAATATAGTTTTAGGTAATACATTCTAGCAACCTAAACCAAACCCTAACGCTAGTCAGTTCACAGTTTGAGCATCTGTAGATAATCTACAGAGGACTCTCATAATAAAACCACCAATTTATTTGCGATTACTTAACAGCTCAACATGATTTGAGGCTTGAATGTGAGGCATACAGTTGTACAGTGTTAATTGGTGGGGCATAAGCTTCCATTGCTTGTTAGCTAAATTAGTCTCGTAGCTCCAGTGCAATACTAATGAAGCAGACTTAAGACCCCAAACATGTGCTGGCTGATTGACTACATTTTAGGCAAGCAGAAAACTGGAAATGAAAATGTCCTGGTTTAAAATCAGCCAAAGAAGCAGCTTTGCAGTGCAGAGGAGTTACTGCAGGAGTGAGGAATATGGAATATTGTTACTGAGGCACAGCAATGAAAGATGAAGTCCCATATACGTGCTCGACAGCATGAACAGTTGTTTAAAGTGATGCTAAATGGCTCTGTTTCTCAAGAATAAGTAAGTAATCTTAAAGCATAGCCAACAAAAATCTATCTGCATACAGTGTTTGCCAATATATGCCTATATATTTATAAGCTGTATTATTTCTTTGGCAGCAAATTCCAGTCTTGCACTCTACAATCTCAAGTTCGTTCCTTTCTACAAGTTTTACTCGCAAATCTATGAGAGGGAGAGAGAGAGAGAGAGAGACTGAGCGAGAGAGAGAGAGAGAGAGACTGAGCGAGAGAGAGAAATATAGTAAGAGGAAATTGGATTTTGTCAAGCGTGTCCTCTAGTACTTAATCTTGAATATCTGCGGTGTATTAAAAGCACTGTAATCTCCCCAAGCTCTCCTCCAGTCAATGGCAGGTGGCAAGCTGGGCTGGCCGAGGTGAAGAGGTGTTCGAGTGGACTGATGTCACGGAGAGTGACAGACGGCGTGAGAGAAGAGGAGAGAGACATTTTCCTATAATGAAGCGGTGCTGTGAATGAAGAGTGAATTCAGCCTTAACAATGTCACTGTAGAGGGAGTCCACCTGACAAGAGTGGGTGAGGAGGGTCCAACCTGCACTGCTATTAGGGCATTCTTTAACACAGCATGATGTGTTTTAACAGGGACTGGCTGATACAATAATTTTGAGATTAATAGCAATTTTAAGGAGCTAAACATTTCAATAACTGCTTATATCAGCCCATATGAAACTGACTCAAATAGTTTGTGCTTTAGTGAGTGGTATGATTGCTAGTTGTTGCAATGACTCAGTTCTCAATTGTCTTTTGTTATTAAAGGGGAGTTCTGCTGATTGAAAGAACATTTTGTTGTATACTGTGTTTAGTGCTGTTATGTATTATTTTAATACAACAGTTAGTTCCAGCCACGCAAGCTGATGGGTTGAGAGGCATTCTAGCCATGCTGTTATTTTGCCATAACATCTGCTGAGACGCTGTTGCTAAGCAACGGCTTTGACGGCTGTAGTAGGCGCTCAAACCATTTGAACGTTTTTACTTCTTACTTTGCCACAAACAGAAAATGGACACTTTTAACATCACATTTGACTGACAGCCAAATTGGTAAGACTCTGAAGGTGAAACGATGCTAAATTCTGAAACTGTCATCACCACTGAGCAGCTTTTCAGTTGGCAGCTGTGACAGAAGAGCAGTTAAACAACCTGGAACCAGCCAGAAATGAACCCAGTACCATTCGCCAAACTAAATGGGCTGTAAGAGGCTTTGCAGACTGGCTGAAATAGAGCAACATTCATATTGATTTGGCAAGAAAAAGACAAAACTGAGCTAAACTTGATATTTTTATGGTTCAGTTTTATGGTACAGTCTGCACTTCAGAAGGCGATGCTTACAGCAGACTGTGCAGCAAGTGAGCAGAGCTCGTTACTCTGATGTAGCAACAGGTGTGTGTGTGCGTGCGTGTGCGTGCGTGTGCGTGCGTGTGCGTGCGTGTGCGTGCGTGTGTGTGCGCGTGTGTGCGCGTGTGTGCGTGTGTGTGTGTGTGTGTACTGTGATTGTTTTTAGAACATTCTGTGCCGCCTATTTCTGTTTATCATTACGTGGTCAGATCTGTCACACCTGTTACTTGTCATAGTGTCTGGTACCTGTGCACAAGAAATAAACTTCATTTCTGGTTCCCTGGTTTGTGACTGGTTTGGACTGCTCTTGATTGCATAAAATTGCATAGTTAAATTCAAGACGTAAACAAAGTCAGAGTTATTTGGTGTTAAATAGTTTACTGTAGAGAAACTTACTGACATTTTTAGAGTGGTGGTGATTAAAACCAGGGGTTTCAATATCTATGATGCATAAATAGTCATTTTGTTTGCTATTAAAAACACCCAATGAACCAAATACTATACTTGAGTTTTATAAGTAACATTTACAGTGGCAAAATAGTGTCCTGCATGTACTTCTCAATCATCAATAGATTAAAAAAAAAGGCTTTAAACCAGAAACATCTCAAAGCAATTGAAAACAATATCTCAGATAACAAGCAACATATCTTAAAAAGTTCATGTAATACATTTCTGTGAAGGAGCTTTTAAAAACATCAAACTCTTCGGATGACTGGTTTCTTTTACAACCACTGTGAAGAATTAATTCTTGGCAAGTTTCTCTAGAATGGCACGTTTTATATCAAACCACCCTCAATGACTTTGTTTACATCATAATTTAATAATGTATACGTTTTTGGTGGGATTCCCCTGTAAGTACAAACAGTACAGAAGATCTTGAATGAAAGACAAATAAATAGCATTGAGGGCAGCACTAAGGTTTTTGTCTTGTAAAACTCTTGGACAGGTGATCGATGACCTGATAGATGGGTGCATCTTAATGCCCTTGTCAGAAATCTGCAAGATGTTATGAGGAACCTCATCAGGTTGGTAGCAAAGCTTGAATTGCTAGAAATCTTAGCCCTGAACTTTGAACTAAATTCACTGGATATGTCACTGTGTACGTAACTCATTCTAAGGTATCAGCTTTTGACTCTGTCTCATCTAGAGAATGTACTCTTCTCTATAATCACGACACAGTGATGCGTAGTGCCTAAATGCCCTGCCAACAGTGTACCTTTCAGAAATAGTTGTCTCTATGCAGAGGGAACTCTAAACCCATTCTTTGAGTACAGATATTTTACCTGGATAAAAAATCACATGCCAGAAGTATTTAAACTGCTTAAGAAATGCTAACATTCCAGTTTCCACAATGTTCCTTCTGGGAATGGAATTCCTTTCTTTCCAGGAAAGATGACCAAAGCCCTGCACCCGGCAACACCAGACAGTACTTCTCAGAATTCTTATTCTGTATGTATTTTGTTGGCTTCTCTTAATTAGCATAATAAACAGATATTCTGATGAAAAATAGGGAAGTTAAGTAAAGTTTTTCTTTTGAATTATTTCAACTTTTAGTCTCTGCTAAGTCAAACAAGCAACATGGGACTTGAACATTTTGTTCTTGTTGAGCCGCAAACTCGGCAGTAAAAGGTTTGCTTCAGTACACCTCAGATATGCCTGATCTATTGTGAACCGGGCTGCTTGTGCTGAGCTGAAAGGCAAAATCAGATAAGAATGGACGTGAACAACCCTGTGACTGTATGTTACAGTATGCTCTCTAGTACAGTTTTTTGACACACTTTGTGGTTTTTATAAGTATATGGCCAGTTTTAGTGGCAAGGGCTAACTTTAGTGTTGAAAATGCCTTGTTGTAACAATGTGTAGCCACCTACATTTTTGATGTGGTAGTCCTAATATACATAGCATAGCCATAATTACATACCATTCAAATATTTTACCTCAAACTGCTTTCTACTCAAGCCAGAAGCAGAGGCCAGAGGTATGTCAGGCTTCATTATAGTAATGTTGCTTTCAGGTTTCATGAGGAAAGTGAAATTCGGAACCTTAAGAGTAGCTTTCCCTTCGTCTAGGTTATACTGAGTAGCATGTTCAGCTTTGACTCCTTTCAATGGTAAGTTCAGTTTTTTGCTCAGGTCTGTTGTATATGGCATGGCGGTTTACATTCATGTGTGTTACCTACCCATATCTGTCGTGTTTAGTTGAACACTTGTGAATTTCCAACTTTATCTCAAGTAAGTTGCACTTGAACTGCTGATAAAGCCATAAATACAAGTGTGTGTGTGTGTGTGTGTGTGTGTGTCTGTGTATTCCAGGTTATCCACGTTTGAGTTGTGATTTGTCTGTATTTTTCCTGAAACCACATTAACCCTGCAGACCAAGTTGTACTTGAACATAGCTGTTGCTATATTTATTGTTAACGTGGTAAACGTTACTGATAATCACCTGAATGTAAATGACTGGTTGTTACAGTTTGGTGACAGTATGTTACTGAAGTGCCCTTTAACAAGGCACCTAACCCCCAACTGCTCCCCTGGTGCTGCAGATAGGGCTGCCCGCCGCTCCAGGCGAGTGTGCTCACTGTCCCCTAGTGTGTATGCTCACTAGTGTGTATGTGGTGTTTCAGTGCATGGATGGATTAAATACAGAGGTGAAATTTCCCCGTTGTGAGAATAATAAGGGTCACTTAATCTTAATCTCAATCTGTATCCAGTGTAGGAGCACCTGTGCGAGTAACTAGAGATGGCATGATACCACCTTTTCTTTACCAGTATCAATACCGATATTCAAACTTGTAGCTTGTATGTTCTTGATGGTAATTACAATCACAAACTTGCTTAATAATTTATAACAGTTACTATGTTCTGCTCAGACAGCATAGCACTTCTCTTTGTCCATTTGGTTGAAAACCAAAATCCTGCCAAACTGGTGCTTTGGCACCATTATTCTGGGCATGCTCATCCATTTTACTCTGTACTGGGGAGTAGCTCTAACGTGCCAGAGCTTCTGGGGAATATTCTTGGCTGGAAATCTGTGTTTTTATCTTTCCAAGGAAAGCTCAAACTATGTATGTTTATAGTTACCCAGTTCTGATATCTGCATTAGTTGCATAATATCACCTCTTATTTAGGCCAATATACATAGACCAATACACTTGTACACACTTTTACCCTGCAGGACAACATAAACGCCTAACACTGTGAGTGCGTTTTCAGTAGAGACTTGTTACATGGTTGGATCACATCAATTTTCTCCTGATATCAGGCCATACTTATACCCATCACTACTAGTGTAAGTCTAATTTGAGAAGTTCAGCCTTTTGCATTTACATGGCTCTTAAGTCACATTTGTGTCACATTTAGGCAAAAAATAAACCCAAAATCAGATTAATCAGATTTTTGCCACCTTGTTGTGTGAATGTAGCCAATGTCTTCAGCACTCATCCTGCACCTCTGTCATGCAGTCATCACATCCCGCTAAATTCTGTGAGAAGTGGTTTGTGGTGTGCCATCACTAACTCTTAATGCCTTCTCCATGTGACATAAAGAGGCTTTCAGTGGTTAGCCGTGTGAAACGCACACCACATGTGCGCAGACTGGAGGTTCTGAGCCAGCATGGTTTACGTTGCCTGAATCCCAATACAGGCTAATAAATAAGTCAACATGAAACGAGACTTATAGTTCAAACGAGACAGATGGCAAAGAGAAGGCCGGAGATTCATGGCCAGACAATTTGTGTGTCATTGAACCTGTCTCCAAGGCCTCCAGTGAAACATGTTGCAAGCATCCGTACGTTTTTTTTCTTTTTTCTTTTTTCTTACTGTTGCACATTTGACATCAGGCTTGTGGAGTAGCTAATGAAGCATTGTCTGATTCTGAAAAAGAAAGGCATTCCTAGATTTCCACTACATCCTTGTTCTCAGGGGAATCCCTTCTATCATCTGGAAGGGCATTCTGATTCTCAGAAGTAGCCGTTTCTACTGGCAGCCTTTCGAACCTTTGATTTGACTTAAAGTTAACAGTGACCAACTCTTATCCCTCTAACTCTAATCAACTCTAAACAGCCACACAAGATTTATTTTCAGCTAACATAATCAAGCCATTTATGATCATGTTATGGTTGTGTCTGCATGCTGATTGTATATTGTGATCTGCAGCCTTTTGCAAGTAAAGTCAATGATAGTTAACGTTAACTAATGCTGACTTGCCTTAATGGCAGAATGCTAGGGTATAAGATCACCATCTCTTGGTGGGGGTGGGGCAATGACCAAAAGGGGGCAACAGGATAGTTTACCAGTCTAGCTGATGAGTACAGGCTCCTAACAATCACTGTATAACCGTACGAATTGGTATCAAATAACAGTTGTTGATACTGAATGAGATTTTGTTTGGTTACTGTTATTTTACTCGTGATGGAACTAGGAGTGTAATTAAGTGGTGGTGTCTGGAAACCTTACAGTGAACATACAGTGTATGTATGGTGCATATACAAAGTCCGTCTGTGTTCAAGGGACATCAGTAAGAGGAAAATTGGAATAAGAGAAAGTGGAGAATCCTCACCAGCAATACAGTGCAGTCCAAGATCTGATGTGATGTATGTGCTAAAAGCTTCTTCAATCATTTTTAACCTTTAGCTGAATAAACATGCACAGATGATTGTGTGCTTCTAGCCAGTTGGAAGAGCTATAAAGCTGACTATGAACATTTGAAACAATGTCATTGTTTTACCTCTGTGTATCAATTACCCTTAAGCCTGCGAGACAGGCTGAGTGCGCTTTTACCGCTAAATTGCCTCCATTAGACTGCTGCAGTTAGCACTTTTACCTCCACTTGTTTTTTCAGTCTTTAATGCTGGAACATTTCAGTCAAATCATCTTCAGCTAAAAAATATACTTATGTACGTCATTTATAAGAGTCCTCAATCTCTTTCACTCGCTTTCCTCTGTTTCTCTCAGTCTCAGTCTTTCTTTCTTTACGCCCTTTGCACCTGGCGGTTTTGTTGTTCATTAATGGGAACTGGAACAATGCAAGGGAATAATTAAATCGGCTGCTTTCCCCAATTTCTCGGTCCTGCACCTGAGGAGTCGTTCGTCTGCATCATTAGGAAAGCTGAAGTAATGTTGCAATAGCTTTACATATTAAATAGCGTTTTTCTTTACAAAAACTGCAAAGCTGACAGTAGGAGGAGTATGGAAATTAGGAGGGATATGGAAATTAGTATCTCTAGATTCTAGGATTGTTGAACCTGCAACTGTTCATATACATAAATAAAATAATACTGCTAAAGGAATTCAGCATTAGTATTTTGCAGTAGCCTTGCCCTGTTTTAAGGATACTGCTGCATTTTCATGACCGACTTAATGCAATACGTATTGTTTCCCTTGCCAGCTGTTGGCTGCTTTGGTGTCTCAGTAATTTGGGTGTCTAGAGTAAGTGTATGTAATCTATTTTTGAGCCTTAGGCCATTTTCGCACTTGTCCCAAACAACACCTGAGTCCGCACCCAGGACCAGTTCTAGGTTTGCTTTCACACACCAGAATTCTTTTCTCTGTGCAGGTTTGCAAAATAGTAGGCAACTTCATCCATTTGCTGCTTTTTATTGTTTTGCTTAGATACAAACACTCTAGCAGCAAAGAATAGTGCTTTTGGTTCACAACGGTCCTTTTACTGCCATCACATAATTTTGAAAAGGGAAGTATCGTGATAAGTCAAAGTCACATTAGAGAGTGTACTACTCACATTGCCCCACATGTAGCTTCCGGAGCAGATAGCTTCTGTATGACCAGTGGACCGTGCCAGAGCTCACTGAAAGTAAACCCAGCCCAGTGATTTCAGGAGGACCAGAGATTGGTTCTCTGAACTGCTCCTGTGCCCAAAAACAGCTTTTTGACTTGACGTACCAAACTCGCAGAACAAGCGGTCTTGGGTCTGGACAAAAGCTTTAGGCTACGTTTACACAGCAGGCAAAAGTGGACCAAATCCAATCTTTTCCCTCATATGTGACACAGATTTGTCACCTGTGTGGCTGTGTGAACAGCAAAAAATGCATTGAATCTGACATTTTCAATTCCTATTTGAGATAGGAATTGCTATAGTCATGATCATAATAGATTATGCTTACATTTGTGGGATTTTGGCAGGCACTCTTATCCAGTGACTTAGTCTGACTCTTTTATGGAGGTAGGAGAAGGTAATAGTGTGGAGTCTTGCCCAAGGACTCTTAATTGGTATAGCATAGGGTGATTGCCTGGGCAGTCTGCAATGTGGAGAGCAGCATTGTTACCCACTACATTGAGGCCCATGCCTGGTAACTGAGTTGAGTTGCTATAGTAGTGACGCCAAGGTTGAAAGAAATTAATGAATTGATTTATTTTGGGCAAAAACCTTAGCAAGGCAGCAGAATTCCTACAGCATAACTGACCTTTTAAATGTTGGGTGATGACCTACATAAATACCGTATGTTCTGTACTCATCATATAACAGATTGTTTTAGAAGCACAGCTCTTTTGCCCCCCGATCAAGAGTGAGCAGGTTGTGCATCAGTGATCACGCTGTATCAGTGTGTATACTGTTGTCTTTTGCCAAATTATAGCACATTATGATGCATCCCGTTTAATGTAAATTACTAGGCAAATGGAGAAACCAACAAACCAAAAAAAAAATGCATTTGTGTCCCTGGAGGAAATGACCAAACAAAGTCCTATTTTGGAGATAATTCCAGTGCCCACACTTTCTTTCCCTTTGTTATGATGTCAGATTCATTATTACTCAAACCTTTGAGGTGTTTAAACCACTTTTAGCATTTCAATGTGCGCTTTCATCAGTATTTTAGAAAAGAAAATATTTAGACAAACCTGTTCTTCATACCATGGGAGGCCACTTTGATGAATGTGAAGCTGTGTTTTGCAAAATATACCCAAAACATCAGTGAATAGCTGTTTTATCTCGGAACGTTTACTGACATTTTTGTGGCTTAATTGAAAAGATTAAAAAGAAGCAAAGATGCCTCCAAATGACCTCCCCGAGGCACTCCACTTTCAACACTGGACAGAAATGATAATAATGATCTAGGAACGTCTCAGCATTCATTTTTTCTTCCAGTGATGTTGAGGGTTATATGTCCGTAAGTCTGCGTATGAGGAGAGCTGGCGTAGACTAGATTTCTTCATTCAGCATTAGATCTGAAGACAGTGTTGCTTTATCTTCAGTGCAGACAGGAGGCTGATTGTATTGGGCATTGACCTGCCTTTCATATCCCAATCCCCATCTGAGTGCAGGGCTGCTGCTGTTGTTTCTGTTTTATGTGAACATCAAAAACAGAAATAGTTATTCTTTCGTTCTCCCACCGCAGCTAAGCACACACAGTGGCTCTCAGGCTGCAGGTCCTGCATGCAACTCTATCCTACAGCCTGTATTTACACAGTGTGAGGTGTGTCGGGCTCTTTTTACTTTTTCTATCTTCTCTGTTATTATAAGTGTCTCTTTATATTTGCGTTTTTCTGTATCTCTGTCAATTTAGTAGGCAGACCACAATCTCTATGCGCACACACACACAAACATACATACACAGGCTCACACTACCAATCTCAACCAATTGTGCTATTATTTCAGTTACAGAGGAAGAGATTTATGCATCTCTCTTTATATATCTCTCTCGTACTCGCTCTCTCTCACTCTCTTGCGCTCTCTCTCTCGCTCTCTCACCTATGTGCTGTAAAGGTTGCAAAGCAGCCTTGAGAGAGACCTTGACAGTATATTGCACATGAAAGTATACATGTGTGTCAGCTTCACTTTTGCCTCATGGGCACACAAGGGGGTGGGGGGGGTATTAACCTCAGGCCAGGCTGGACAGTTTGAGATTCTGATATGGCTCACCCCTGCTTGTCGTTCAGGCTATGTGGTTGGAGCAGGGGTGGCCACTCTTTCAGACACCAAGAGCCAGAACAAAATGCTCATTACTACTAGGAGCCACCGGCTATATTTACACAAACATTTCTAGTTTTTAAACCCATTTTCCTACCTGTCATGTAGATGAGTTTAGTGGGACTTCTGGCATTTTTTGTTCTCCACAATCCGTTTCAAATCTGGCTTGTATTCAGTTGTTGCTACTCGAGGCAGTTCTTTCACATGTGTATCAGTAAGAACAGAGCGATGCTTTGATTTCACATGTTTCAGGGTGGAAAATACTGATTTACATACATAGGTTGAGCCGAACATTGACAGGAGCTTCAGTGCAGCTTGTTTTACATTGGGATACTTCTCCACAGGCACGATTTTCCAAAATTCCAGGGTTCCCTCACTCAGAACAGACCTGAGTCTGTCATCTTCAAAAAGTTCAGTCATCTCCATTTGAGATGTAGCTTCATCTGTCAACAATGGGGCTTTCAAACAGTCTGAGTCAGCAGCAAAAGGGTTAACAAGGAATGTAATTTGTGGCTTTTTCAGCTGTAGATCATGGAATTTGTCCTCAAAGTTCTGTTGCAGACTTTCAAGAAGTGTTGCATAGTGTGCAGTTCTCCCTTTTAGGACCTTTTGCTGCTTGGGCACTTGCATTTGATACAGACTGGAAATGTGTTAGTTCTCCCTTTTTAAGATGAGTTTTAAACAGCTTGAGTTTGTTAACAAATGCAAATACTGACTGCTCTAGATCAGGTAGCATCTTTAATTTCCCCTGGAGATCAAGCTTCAGGCTGTCCAAGTGGTGCAGCATGTCCAAGGTAAAGTGGAGGTGAAGATTGGAAGCTTTAAAGTTGGATAATGATGTTTGGCATATCAAACAGAACGGCTTCCCTTTCCACTCAATAAAAAAATACAGATCCTCCCACTCTGGTAAGAAGGTTTTGTGTTCATCTTCATATTTTCGTTTGGCTTTACATTTCCCATTTCCCCGATGCTGCCATGTTTCGGCGGTTGGATAGCTAGTAGCCTGGCGTGGCTCAGCGCGTGGTTCTGTGTGATGTTCTCCATGCAGGGGGAGGGGTGTGGGTGTAGCATCACCGAGGCAACAGACTTTGGCTTCTTCCAGCATGGAAAATATGCCAACGTATGCTACAAGTGTGCTAAATAAATAAATAAATTTTATATATATGTGTGTGTGTATATATATATAATATATATATATGTGTGTGTGTGTGTGTGTGTGTGTGTGTGTGTGTGTGTGTGTGTGTATATATATATATATATATATATATATATATATATATAAAATCAAGCAAGCAAAATTTATTTATATATATAAAATTGTAAATAGAAGAGCCGCACATGTGCGGGCAAAGAGCCGCAGGCTCTCAAGCCGTAGGTTGGCCACCCCTGGGCTGGTCCCAAACGGCCTCTTTCTCAGCTCCCTCTCATTAGACTTGATGGCAAGTTTGAGCAGCATTTGGAGTTTGGAGTGAAAGCGCAACAGCAGCAGAAAGAGCCCCTTTGAAAAAGGCCCTAATGCAATCGAGCTGCTAAGCCTTCAGTCCTATTAGGTTATCAGCAGCCTAAATCCCTTGTGGCTCGAGACATAAATCACAAACGTCGGCCCCCTCCTTTTCTCTTTTCTCTCATTTTCCGCACTTTCTTCCCTCCATTCTTGGCACGAGGCTCTAATGTGAGTCTCAATGGGAGGAATGTCAGGCCATGACATCTCTCAGAGCAAAGCTCTCTTAGAATGGCAGCCCAATGAGTCTAAAGTCATTTGAAACTTGGGGAGACGTAAAAAGAATTACATTGGGAGCTTTAAACACCGTTGATGAGATGGATCAGAGGATATTCATCACTACTCTCGGTCCAGCCACTCAAATTTCAATGAAGCATAATGACGGAACATCAGCTGTGAAATAGCGTTTCTGTTAGATTGAGCTGAAAACGAGACAGAAGTGAAGACACCCCCCCCCCCCCCCCCCCACCTTCTCGACTTCATTTTGGGTGCCGCTCTCCTTTTTATTGCCCTAGATTCTCTGAATGTTAATTGCTTTGCAAATTCATTTTCTCTCAACTGAGATTTTATCATTTTCTCTCTCCAGTAATAACAGAGCAATGCAGCCACAATCGAATATTTCATTTTGCGTGTCTCTGTAATGTGGGGTGACCTGTGCTTGTTTAATTCACCCCCAGGCTCTCACAGAATCCACATTACAGGCTATAGATGTATAGAATCTGCATCTGAGATTACTCATGCCACTTTGACATGAGTACTGTAAAACTATTTAATCAAAATGACTTTAATAGCTATTTGTATGCTTAAAGGGGAATTCAGTCATATATGCCTAATTCTAGAGCAACTCACAAAGCTAAATATCGTTCACAGTGATGCTGATAGGAACCAGATATGAGTTTAACTACCTGAAAAGCTGTATCACTGAAAGCTAGTCCATAAAATGGTTACAGATACTTTGCAAGATGCTAGAGGGTTTGTTGTTTGGTAGTTTTGAGATTGAAGAATGAATATTTAAAACAAATATTTTAAAATCATACACAAAGAAAATGTATTTATTAATTAATTTATTTATTTTTCTTAGTTTTACTACTATTTATACATTTTTTGCCATTATCAGCCTTATATACAGTATAAAAAAGAAGGTTCACATTTAATATTTTTCCTGAGATATTTCAGGTGAGATTAGACATAAGATTTCAAAATAGGGGTTCAAAAGATACTGAGAAGTGGGACTCCTAACAACCATACAAAATCTGGTAGACCACCAAAATGGTCACCATCAGATAAACAGTGGTTAAAGCTTTCTTTCTTGTTAGATAGAAGAATATCAAGCTCCATTCTTGTACCAGATGAGAAAAAGAAATCTAACAAAGAAGCTGCTGTTCTCAGAACACTGAACTGGCCACCCCTTGATTTGTGAGAGGCAGAAAATGGCTCCAACTTCTAAGACAGAACTTTAAAGGTATGGAAAAAACGTCCCTGCAGATTTCTTTAAAAATGAAAGCAAGTCTTCTTAAAAAAAACAAACAAAAAAAAGTTTTAAAAAAATAGAGTGGACATGCTTGTTGTGAGATCTTTGACGCAGCGAACAAGCTTGCTGATGCTGACAAATGAACTTTTACTTAATGGCCTTTTTACTGGAAATGAAAGAAATGGTGGTCTCTGGCTTTTGCACAGCGCTGTGCATAGAGAACCTTTTCTGCTAAAAGTGTTAAAATGTCGAAGTGATCCAGAGGAGGAGTCTGTCTTTCTTCAAGAATAAAGAATAAAGAAAATGGTCACCAATGGACTTTGTAGGTTTTATCCTAGCCCTGTGTTGTCCCCTGTGTTGTCCTCACAAGCTAACGATACTGTTGTAGTGACTTAGCTAAGCCCCAAACACTGTGATAAATCTTTATAGAGTAGTTACAGTTTTAGTAAGTTCTTTGACACCCCAAAATAACCAGTCAAACTCAAGCCAGGGCCTATTTTTCTCCTTCCTTAGGTGGAACGTTCCTTTGTCGGTTGTGAAGCCAATTGCCAACTTTAGAATGGCTGTGTTTGTTTGGCTGCCTGCCTTGGGAAAGCAACAGGAATGAGGCTTTTTACTCATCCTTCAAGGGGTTTTGGGCAAAGTAACACCTAAGTACTGATTCGAGACCAGTTTATTTTCCCCTCTGTCATTATGTGTAAAGCTACGACGTAGAAAACGAAAACTGATCCTGGACCAGGGCTTTACGCTTAAACTTCTGCAATGTCGTTCAAGGGCAGTGTATCAAAGAGCCGTGGTCCAATTTGACTTTCATGACAAGTGTGGCTTGGCTTGGTTTCTGACACGCCCTGTACATGGCAGCCAGCAGATGGTTGGTCCCCAGGCATTGCTCCACTCCCCTGCCGAACCGCTCTCTCCGTGAGGCCCTCGCTGCCCCTGCTGCTAGTTCATTAGAGCTACCGTGGCAGGCGCTCTCAGAGCAGCAGGCTTGGCTCCATCGTACAGCTAATAAGACTCACTTTAGGTAATGGATTATTCGAATCTGTTGAGAATAAGGTGGTAATCACATATGTGGGTAAATTGGGGAAATGTGCAAATGAGCGTGCACGTAATTTTCGTTAAGGAAGTTTGGGTTGTTTTCGTGTGATTGGGAGGTTCGGTTTCATTTTTCTGCCATTTCAGACTCTACCCTGATTATTCTGACCCTGGGCTCTGTGTTGATGCGTGATAACGGCAGAGAGAAGGCTTGTTTATCTCCGAGTAATTTGGCAATGTTCAAATTAGGAGTTTGAAAACACTTGAGCCTACCCTGCCTTATTATGCCGCATGGTTCTGCAAATGTTTCTCATAGAAACAAGGCTCGATTGCAGCCTTGACTAATGAGAATACTCAGTCTTGTGTAGCCAGACACATTTCAGATGTCATTTTAAAAGAAAATGTCACCAAAGCTTTTAACAGAGATGCCTGAAAGCTCCCTGGCTTGCTTTGTATGATGACTATATAAATCTTGAATCATGTTTGTTTATTTAGCACTGTGGGTTGATGGAGTGCTGCAGAGGCTGAAATAAAAGCTTGCTTGTCATGCACAGTAATTCAAGCAGCTCTCTCCCTGAACACGGACATTAGCAAGTGCTAAAATGTGCTTTCACCCACCTTTCACAGAAGGGTGGCTAAATATATCTCGTTTGTGTTTTTTAACCCCCTGTTTGATGTATATTTGCTCTGTGGTGACATGACCACACTCTTCCACATGTGGTTTGTGGGTTGTGTATGAAAGCTAATGTGAGAATTGTTGCGTTTGTGTTGTTTAAATGTTGCTGAAATGTTTATGCAAACTTGGATCCCGTTGAAAAATGATCTGTCTGGCACTGATGAGCTTAGCTTATGCTAACCAAGGTTTAATGTGACATTGAAATGACTGTGATGATCAGTAAACACCTTGAGGTTTTGTACAAGCAGCCAAGTGAGGCCTGTATGTATACAGCTCGCCATATCAAAGGAAGTGTCCTAATGTGGTCGGGGGGGGGGGGGTGCAGGGGGGATGATGGGGGGATGACCCAAAACATAAACACATGCCTCTTTACACTTTATTGTTTATTAATGTATTAAAGCCATGCAAGTTGTTGTATTGAGCCAACTCCCAATACAACTGAAAACCTAATACATAAAAAATAAGGATGGGCAATATGAGATTATGTACTGTTATAGTGATAAAATGCTTACCATAAACACTGACCAGCTGCATATTTCATTACAAAAAAGTGTAACTAGTGCCGTTTACAAAACCTGCACTGCAATAATTTTAATTAATGTATTAAAATAATAGTATTTTATAAAATAAATATTATTTTCTTAATTGTGGCACTTATGATTCTTTTTTTTTTGGTCTAATTGTGGCATATTATGTGTTGTGAACTGTTTTTGCCATATTGCCCAGCTCTAACATAAAATAATATGCCATAAACCATTTTTTCTCTCTATATTGCAAGTGCAATAAAACCTAATTAGTGAATTAATAATGTTTTACAAGTGGTCTACATCATCATAACCATGTATCATAATCCTTTACATACAGTATGTGAATTTGAATGATTGCTCAGGATGCTCCCCCCACACAATAAACACTTTTCTGATTGGTCAGAGGGTCAAAAATAAATGCCCTCTGTCAATGTTGCATAAATCAGTAGTAATTAACAATATGTTGTGAAGCCCTAACAGAATTCAGGAAAGCATTTTGAGTTTGTTTATGAAACAAAGTTTCCCCCCTTTTCAAAGATGGTGCTTGAGTATGCCACAGAAGTAAACTCACATTGTAATTGAAGCTTTCCCTCGTTCAATGCCGTGTTTACCCAAATAGACGGGTGGCTCATCGCCTAGGGAGCCTCTCACATGCATATTGCATGCTGCACACTCCATACAGTTTCATTCCAGCCCATATGGCCCCATCATATCCAGAGAGGGCAGCCATGCAGGCTTTGGGCCACTTGCTCTCCATATCAGTGCTTTACTGGCTTCAGTTGTAGAATTATTCCCTGTTTGCTTTGGGAGAACTTCTTCTGCAAACACAGAGAGGGATGAAGAGGCTGCATATGGCAACCCAAAGAGGAGGAAAAGACTGAAATGATTGAAACATCAAAACAAATAAGCATTGTACAGCTTTGATACAGAAAATTGCCCTCGTGTGATCCAGCGTTTGTCTTTGCATCATAAAAGTTCATTATCAGTGAAGTTACGGGTGTGTTTGCCTTGGGCAGCTTGTGTCCGAGAAGCCCAGGGTCAAGCTGAGAGGAGAGGTGATTGCTGAAATGGCCCTTGAACTGCTTTGTCCAAAAACTGAATGGAGAAAGAGGCAAAGGTTGCAGGTTGGCCCAGATTGCTTGTCTATATTATTATATTACCCTTAAACTGCCTATTTTTTTTTTTTTCACTGATTTTTCTCCCCAATTTGGTCGTCTCCAATTCCACCCGCTACTTAGGACTCCCCCAATCACATGATGCCACCAATGCTAGGAGGGTGGGGCTAGCACCTGTGAAACCAGCCACCGCCTCTTTTTGAACTGCCACTCGCACAACGTCACGGGGCTGCCGAACGCACTCGGAGGAAAGCGCCAACCGCCAGATCTGTTATGTCAGTTAACAGACGCCTGCGCTGAATAGCATCGCTTTGAGTGATGGGAGGAGAAGGGGGGCCATCCTACTCACCCAGAGAGAGCGAGGCCAAGCGTGCTCTCTTGGACTCCCGGCTACGGACCAGGGATCGAACTCGCGATCTCCTGATGATGGGGCCAACGCTTAGATGGTTGCGCCACTCGGGAGCCCTTAAACTGCCTACTTAAAATACCTAAGTTTAGTCTTTTAAAGTTAAAATGTTCTTACTGTAACTTTTCATTTGAATAAAATAGCTACAATATTTGTTGATACCATAAAACAGGTGGTTCTTTGTTTTGCTGCAGTTAGTTTAATGTTCAGTGAGCATCTTTTTATTTATTTAATTTCCAGTCCAAATGGACATTTCATTTTTCACCAGCAGTTTAAAAAAATACACAGAAAAAAAAAGAGTACTTAGTGTGTCCATCCGTCATGATGCCTTCAATTAAAATTAAATCACGGACCCCAGATGTCAAACTTGCACTGATCCTCCACCATGCTTGACTGATGGTTGTAGACATGGTTCAGAGAGTCTTAATCTCATCAGTCCATAAAACCTTACTCTGCCTCATGTGTTCTGGGGCAATTTTTATTCTTTTTTTTTTGTCTTGTTTTGGCCAGCACTGGTCCTCATTTTAGTGTTTAGCATGTAGGTGGACTGGGACTGTATTGGGACGACCTCCCTGTCAGTCTTATTTATAGTGCAATTCGTGGAATTCCTTAACTTTCCAAATCCGGTCTATCTGAGAGGTCCACACGTCTGACGGGCTGTTTTTTTGTGCAGGCAGTGAGTGTAGTGCTGTGGAGGAGGGTTAGGGAGTGCTGGAGTCGGACTGGCTGGAATGCTGAGCACTGCCCACGCTGCAGATGCCCAGTCCACCAGAGAGGAGCTGAGTCACAATCCTGTTCACCGGGCACGTATGAATTAGAGAACTGCCAGTCAGTGTCTTTCAGCAGGACCTGCGTTTTTCTGTTGGCTCAAGCAGCAGGCCGCTGGCTTCTTTTCTAACTTCATTTTGAATCAACAAGTTTTGTGTTCTTTTCTAAATATAGAGAGACAATTTGAAATGGCTGTTCATGGAAATTGCCCATAGAATGCAGATGCAGCAGATGGAGGTTAAGTTGAGAAATGCTGCAGTGTTCCATTAAACCTTGGAAGTGGCAGTTATTTTTATTTTTAATAATTGTATTACTTATTTTTTTTTACTCACAGCTTATTGAAACATGCAGCGATTCTGTTAAATGTCCAAATTCTAAACATTCAATCACTACCATAATTGTGTAAGAGATTATGATTGCAACTTGTTGGAACAAATTTGTGGGTACAGTCTTGTTTTATGGAAAGAAACATCCTTTTTTTTTGTTCATTACATAATCATGTAATAATTATGTAATTACCTATGTTATTTGTAATTATGTAATTACATGTTATGTAATTACAGCAAAACTGTAATAACACCAAACCTCTAAGGTTTAACCCCTTAAAATCTCAGGCTTATTATTATTCTGTGACTTGTTGGCAGTAGAACTCGGCAGTCAACTCGGACTCTTTTGAGGCGCAATTATAAGTCGAGTCTCTGAGATGTGCGTTTTGAGTCAAGTCTCATATCTCTGTGGTATGAATCAGAGTCAAATCTCGAGGCCCTGTGGTGCGAGTCAGAGTAGAGTCCCAAATCTGTGAAATCCAAATCAGTCGAGTCTCGAGTCTTTGAGATGCTGAGTGAAGTGTCTTTGACGTTTGTGCTCAGTTAAGGTCTCTGAGATGTGAGTCTGAGGTGTGGGTCTGAAATGAGTGTATAGTCTGAGTAAAGAGAGGTGCAAGTTGATTGTCTGAGGTGTCAATCTGAGTTAAGTCTTGAATCACTGAGGTGCAAGTTAGAGCCGAGTCTTGAGTCTCTGAGGTGCGAGTTAGCCGAGTCTCAAGTCTCTGAGGTGCGAATCCAAATTGAGTCATGTCTCTGGAGTCCAAGTAGAGTTTCAAGTCTCTGCGGTCTGAGTAAGAGTCAGTAGAATGAGTGGGAGTTGAGTTTCAGGTGTTTGAGGAGGAAGACAGAGTCTTGTGTCTCTGGTGTGTGAATCTGATTGAAGTCTCGAGTCTCTGAGGTGTGAGTCTGAATGAAGTCTTGAGTAGAAAAATTCAGCTGCACCTGTCAGGTTCAGTGCGGCTTTAAATTACAAGCCTTTCAGTACAGAATAAGCTTCAGTCTAAAAGACAGAACTGAGGAGCTGCACGTGGTAAATATGGTACTTAAAACGGACAAACCTTGAAGTAATTGATCAGTTTTTGGTTTGTAAATATACTTGCTAGGTGGCTAATGCAGCTGAAGATTTAGTAAGTTTAACAGAATGTCATCTGTAACTAAACCTAGTTTTGCCTTTTTCCTCCAATCCTGTAGGTTATAGAAACATTTACGAAATTATAATGTATTGCATGTGGTGCTTTGTTCTTCCATCACAATGAAGGTTTATTTATAATTAAAGCTGAATTTGTAATATTGCAATATACTTCAAATGATTGCTGCATCTAGGCTGTGGTTGTGATGACTCAGGGGAGGTTTTCTCATAACTAATTCCATAGTTTAACTTTCCTGCCTTTAATGCTGATGCAGACATTTTGACACTTTTGGACGACTTGGACTGGAATGTCAGTGAGTTACTTATTTTATTTAATTTAATTTCATATAGTTCATTTATTACAAAAACAGCAGTGATGAAGAGAAACCCTAACAGTTCACAACATAAATTCACTGCACTACAATCCATAAAGCACTGACCTCAAACCCAAACACTGACCATAGTAAAACTGAAAGACCAAACTCGCACACAGCAGGTTGGATACAAGTCTGAGTTGCTGACTCAAGTCTCCATTTGTGGGGCCTCCTACTGCCTTTTGTTCCCACCCCAAATAAACAGTGGCTAAAGCCCTCCTCTGGTAATCATCCATTTTCATGGCAGTGTTTTTATGGAGGCATGCTGCCATCATTCACTTATCATTATGAGGGATGAAACAACATTTTCTTTCAGTGCCATCATGCAAACACAGTAAAAGGCTTATTATGAACGGGCTGCAATGCAAACTGGTGGAGTTATTCTAACAGAAGCTTATAATATACCTATAGGCAGGTTTTGGCCATTTACAGGGTTAAACGTGGTTCTGCATCATGTTTTTTTTTCTCGAGATTTATAAGATAAGACTGCTTTATAGTTTTTGCCGTAGTGTCGTGTGAATGTATGTGTCTGTATCAATCAATGGAGTGTTGAACTGTTATGTGTGATGTGCAGAAGAAGGAAACATGAAATGAACTTGCGTAGTAAATTGGCAAATGATTTGATAAATGCAGACTGTTTGCTAAAGAAAAATGAACACCATCATTCGTCAAGTTATTAGTCATTTATCATTCAGTCTTTCCATTCATTGGTTCACTCTGAACGGACTATCAAATAGCCCACCTGCTGAAACTCATGGCATTTGAAGTATTTGAGAGCAGCTGACGAATGCCTTCTCTTCTGCTTCCTGACATTCCTGCCACTGGAAAGCCGACAGAAACGGCGAGTAACTTTATAATTACAGACGTCATGCCAGTAGAAGGGAGATGAACGGGATTTATTTAATCAAAACATCACATACAATCACCACAGAGGCCTGTGATTAAGTACACTATACTTTTCATATCAACTGTCAGTTTGTCAGTCTGATCGTCAAATCTCCATGCTTCTCTTATTTCCACACCTGATATCTTCCTGCCTCCTTTGTTTTGCTCTGGTCTTCGTTTGAACTCCTTTTGGAGAATGCAGACACACTGCACACGATGGGTCACTTTCCAGGCTCTGAATTGGAGGCCAAACCACGGGCGAGTCCAGCTCGGCAGATGGCTCGAGCTGACTGTGTTCTTGCTGAAGGCTAAATCACTGACATCTTGCGTTTTTGACCGTAATTAGTGTTGCCGCTATAGTGGTTTCAACCATTCATTCATTATTTAGGCTAGCTTTCAGAAGCGTTGTCCAGCGGTCATTTGTAACTGTCCTCTCATATACAATGTTCTTTACTCCACACAATGAAAAAAGGCATGTTTTCAACCTCGATAGTAATTGTAAGACATCTTTATGCGCATATAAAACCACTCGTGTTTTGTTTTTCTGAGCTCTCGCTATGTTCCAGCCCCAAACATGCATGTTTGTATGCGAGGCTGCAGTTATGTAAGGTCCTCCCGAAAAACTTATGGTGGAAAATATTCCAAATTGCTGGCTTAGCGAGGAGCTGATTACAGCTCTCTGGTGTCGAGGGGATTGAGTTCTTGCATGAGATACAGGCCGGGATAATGAATGAATTTCTGAACCTTTTGTGTGTGTCCAGTGCCCAGGATGTCCACCTAATTACCATGCACAGTAAGAAATACCCTTGAAAAAAACCTTAGGCCTGCAATTAGGTTCGCTTCCCTGCCAAAACCCATATTTGTGCTGCATTGTTTGAGTGCAGAAGGAGAGTTTACTAGTTGTGGTGATGCGGTAGGCTCTCGCGCGCTCTCTCTCGCTTTTTGCTTGGGTCTTTGAAGTGCAGAGCTGATCGGTTTGGGCTTTTTATTATTGCAGATGGCTTGGCAGTAAGAAAGGAGAAGATAGGAAAGGAAATAAAGATGAAATTCAAAAAAAAAAAAAGAGAACAGAATGAAATGGAGCTTCTTCCACACAGTTGTTTGCTTCCTCTGAAGCTTAATACCGATTTCTTGGCTCAATCTCTTTTCCCTCTCTATCTGTTTGGGTCCAGGCTCATCATGAGTGGTGACCGCAGCCCAAGGGCATTGAAACGCATTTCAACATACTCCTGTCCTTTTCCCTACAGGTGGTCATCCTGGAGGACTACGCTGACCCTTTTGACGCAGCGGATCAGGGAGGGGCCACCCAAAGCAGCACAGAGAAGCCAGTGGAGAACGATGGCTACATGGAACCGTACGAGGCTCAGAAAATGATGGCTGGTAAGGCAGTGGTGTTACTCTGCCATATGCTCAATGTTTTCCATCTCATTAAAGGAACACTCCAGTGTTTTTCGACCTAATCTCTATTCGCAGCGCCTGTATCATATTGGCAAGTTAGCGATTTCATATGCTTAGAGAAGAACAGAAAACTCAAACCACATTTATAATAGAAACCAATGAGAAGCTGATCTGATGTGCCTGCATCCTTATTGCGTTATTTACTTTTGAGTGACAGTTTCAAGTTTTACTTCAGCAGACGATCAGACTGTTGTAGGTTGCTTTAATCTGCTCACTGTCAGTCTCCACTATGTAATGAGAGCTGTGCAGATATTATGATTTAATTGTTGAATCTCAATGCTATTTTTCATGGTTTTGTATTGTGTCTGGACCACTTGCATCAATATTTATCCTTTGTGTAATTTCTGTAGCCATATCCATTACAGTAGTTCAATTCATGTGGATTAAGTAACTACTTAGCACAAATGTATGGCAGTACAGTCTCATGTTCTATAGACCAAAGTCGTGCGTCATCTGGTAGTCAGTGTCATTCCCATATTAGAAGCTCCGGGTCTAGCAGTTTTTCTCTATGGGAAAATGAATGGCATTTTTGAAGACTGCTGCTATTGCTTCTTATGGTAAAAAAAAATGTTGCAAAACATTTTCCCCTCAAATTTCACTGAATGTTTTGAGTTACAAGGTCATGAAGGAGTATGAAATGTGAATACTGCTACTACCATGCTAAAATCTCAGCAGTTTACTTTTAAAAAGACTACTAATAAACTTCAACTATTACATAACATCACTGATTTTATCAGTAGCTGCTGTTGCAAATGCGGCTTTAAAAAGCTTGATGTTTTGTGGGGGGTATTTTGGAAAGGTTGCAAGTCTTAGAATATCATGTCAGTGCGTATCAGTGGTAGCTTTCATGTTGCATTCTTCGCATTTCAACTCCTCAACAAGGATCCAGTTACAATGTTTGCAAGTCAAAATGTATTGTGTTTGGAACATTTCTGCTTGCAACACTGTGTGATGGAGGTAGTTTGTGATTCCATGTAGATAACAGTAATTCAAATCTGAGGAAGTGAAGTTGAACAACTGCCGTTGAAGGGGCATAAAGGAGAAATTGAACCCTTTTGGCTCTAAAACTTGATTTGAGATCAGTAAGCGAGCTAATGGCCCCAAGATTGGTTCTGAAGTGTGTAGATGATCAAAACTAATGTCTGGAAGAGCAAAAGGTGAGCAACTGGTGTTGAAACTGACCCTGTTCTGTGGTGTTTGGGACTAGCATTAATATTAAGATAAATTAAATGCTGAATTAAAACCTGTCTAGAGGAAAGTCGAATGACTGGTGTTGAAAGTGTTCTGTGCTGAGTGAGTGTTGTATTTAGTTTTTCCTGGCTCTGGCTTTATTCCCCCACCTCTGTCTATTAGTGTCCCTTATTTGTGAGCTCCTACTCTGAAAATTGGCCATTCAGATAGAAAAGAAATTTTACACATGAAAATTTTTAAATCCCATTATTTTTTTTCAAACACCAGCATCATTTTTAAAAACTACTCAGCATGCCTGATTTCCTTTACGCTGCCCAAACATAAAGTGGCTGATGTTACGAATAAGAAATGATATATTATGCAGCCTTAATACCCTGCTCTGTATGTAATTATGAACACCCACTGCATATGCAGGTAAGGTTTTACTGCCAGACAAACTGTCCTTTAGTCCGTGTCCATCATTGCAGCCTTTGTCTTACAGGCCTGTTCGAGTGGACACTTTATTTGTGTCTGTCTGTCATTGTTCCACAGGCATCTGCTTGTTGTCTCTTTGTGGTACGCTCTGCATTTGCTTAATTAGCTTTGTTAAAGAAGTCCAGAACACAGGGAATCCGCTCACCTGTCTGAGTCAAGACACTGACCATATGTGTGCTGTCTAGATGATGCTTTTTGAAGACCGGCTGAAGTTTCACAGTAAATACACAACAGACTGTGAATGTCATAAGACTCAAACATGTACATATATGCATGTAATGTAACAAGACCTGGCATAGTTAATGAGAATTATGATGTCATCTGGAGGAGACAGTCTTAACTATCAGGTTCTTTTAATTTTTTTATTTATTTATTTCTTTTTTCTTTCATCTGGCTGTAGGCCGGAACAATAGGAGGCTTTTGTGGAAAAGCTGTATTGCTTGTCTGGGCTGAAACAATGGCGTGGCATGCCGCTATTGTCTGTCGTCCGCAGAGAGAACGTGCATGGATTTATGCCATGAAAGACAATAGAAAAAGGAAATGAGCGACGTTCTGCATCGACGAGCGTATTTGCATCTTGAGGTTCTTTTTCTTACAAAATATAAAAGCAGTCACAAATGTAATTGAAAATAACTGTAAAACTGGTTTATAGTTTTTATTTTTTCTGTTTTGCTAATGGGAGAAAGCAACACTTGTGGTGCTTTGCACATTCGTTTGAGGCTTATGTGACTTCATTTCTTATCTGTATTGCAGCTTGACTCATCTATTAGGTTTTTTTACCTGCTTATTCAAGTCATTTGGCTGAGTAAGATTTTATTATTCTGCTGTGTTCTGCTCTTTGTGTTCAGGGCGGTGTTTTGCACTGACCCATGAGAGCAGTATTAAAAAGCCTTTCTTCTCTCCTCTGCTTTCTGCTGCTGTTCTGGCCTGACCTCTGACTTCTCTCTAAATCTCCTCTGGATATGAAACTATAATGCAGCTCTAGTGGCCTTTCTTAAGCTACATCCCAACTTTTATTAGAGGCCAGGCCACGAGCTGAGGATAAGTGAGGGCAGTTCCCTTTGTGCCAACATGTTTGAGTGTACGAGGGTGTATGGGAGTGTTTTAGTGCACAGCGTTTTATAAGATTGTTACTCATGATGGATGCAGGATATTACTGGGAAACCATGCCTCTGAATTATTGAAACTGAAACTGCTCAAAATAATTAGCTTTAATCACTCTTTAAGGATTGGCTGGGGAGATGAATGCCAGGTCAAATACTTTTTATTTATCTAAGAATACTTAGAAGTATTGTCAGTAGTTTAGCTTTGTGACTGAGATTTATAGTCGTATGCAAAAGGCTACATTTCATGTTTAATTTTTTTTCCCTCAAATGTTTTATTCAGCAAATAAACTGTAATTATGCATTAAAATGTGAAGAACTATGTTCTCTGTAGTGAATGTGCTATTGTCTCGGGATGTACCGGGGTTTCCAAACTTTTGAACACATCTGTAAATTCCAAACGGTGGCAGAAGCAAAATCCAGGGCATGGGAGGAGTTTGGCAAAGCCATGGAAAAAGACTTTCGGCTGGTTTCAAGGAGGTTCTGGACAATTGTCCGGTGACTCAGGAGTGGTCGGGGTGGCTGTGCCCAAGCTGTATTCAGCAAGGGTGGAGAAACTCTGACTTATATATTGGATATTGTCAGTCGGTGGAAGGAGCACTTTGAAGAACTCCTTAATCCGGGAGACATGCCTCCCTCACAGGAGTCAGGGCCGGAGGCCTCTGGTATGTCAAGCTCCATTTCCCTGGTAGAGGTCACTGAGGTAGTTGACAAGCTCTTCCGTGGCAAGATACCGGGGGTGGATCAGATTTGTCCGGAGATGCTTAAGGCTTTGGATATTGTGGGGCTGTCGTGGGTGACGCGCCTCTGCAATGTGGCATGGACCTCAGGAACAGTACCCTTGGACTGGCAGACCAGGGTGGTGATCCCCATTTTTAAAAAAGGGGTCTGGAGGGTGTGTGCCAACTATTGGGGTATCACACTGCTCAGCCTCCCTGGGAAAGTCAATGGCAAGGTTCTGGAAAGGAGACTCCGATTGAGGAGGAACAATGTGGATTCAATCCCGGCCGTGGAACAGTGGACCAGCTTTTCACCCTCTTGCGGATTGTTGAGGGGGCATGGGAGTTTGTTAAACCAGTCTACATGTGTTTTGTGGATTTGGAGAAGGCTTACGACCGGGTTCCCTGAGATATCTTGTGGGAGGTCCTCCGGGAGTATGGGGTATCGGGGCTACTACTCTGGACCAGTCGATCTCTGTACTCCCAGAATGAGAGCTGTGTTCATATACTCAGCATCAAGTCGGACCCTTTCAGTATTAGCGTTGGGCTCCAGCAGGGTTGTGCCCTGTCTTTACTCCAGTTTGTGATATTCATGGGCAGGGTGTCAAGGTGTAGCCAAGGTCAGGAGGGCATTATGTGTGGAGGCCGGAGGGTGGCATCTCTGCTATTTGTAGACGATGTTATTCTTTTGGCTGAATCACATGGATGTCTCCAGCGCTCACTGAAGTGGTTTGCAGCTGAGTGTGAAGCGGTTGGTATGTGGATCAGCACCTCCAAATCTCCATGGTCCATGGTCTTAGCCCGGAAAAGGATGGCATGCCCACTCCAGGTAAGGGGAAAGGACTTGCCCCAGGTGGAGGAGTTTAAGTGTCTTGGGGTCTTGTTCACGAGTGATGGGAAGAGGGATTGTGAGATCGGCTGCAGGCTACTACCTTCGGCAGCAGTAATGTGGTCACTGTACCAGGCTGAAGTGGCTTGGGGTCCCTCGGAATGAGCTCTCCCAACTGCTAACGCGACCCTATCTGGATTAAGCAGTTAACGACGACGATGATGTAAATTTTTTTTTATACTAATTATTAATATTGTCATTTTGGCCAAGAGGACCAGCACACCCACTTTTTCTGGTTTGAAGTTTGATTTGCTGTCAGTTATTGCCAGTTAGTTGAGATTATGTTGGATGTTTTGGTTGCTTCTGATTGGACAAACTCAACAAGCTTTATTATTATGTTAAATTTTCCTCTTGAAATTTATGACAGCATTGTTGATTATAATGGGTATATTTAATATTTGAAGTTTGCACTGTTTTTCAAATTGTTTTTATCTATCAAAATCACAATCTTTCATCCCTACTTCACATAGACGATCTTGGGGCTCATTCATGTTGCACACCGCTCCTTTGTGAACTGTGGTTATGGCAAGTTACATTGGTCATGTTGACATGCAGATATTTTCTACCATGAAAAATAACTGACTGTTTGCAAAATAATGATTGACACGCCTCTCAGCCATTCACGATCATCTCTAAGTGCTATTAAAAGAAAAAAAAAAAACCTGACAAAACTCCTGTAAAATCAAATCACGTTTGTCACATCACACATTTACACAGGTGGAAAGTGAGTTAAAATTTTAGGTGCATAGCCCCCTTATAGAATTTAAATGAATAAAAAAATAAAAAAAAGGTAGGTAGGTAGGTAGGTGGGTGGGTGGGTGGGTGGGTGGGTGGATGGATGGATAGATAGATAACACTGACTCTGAATGTACACATACACAATATACAGTAGTGTTGAACTATTCCAATATACGTACTGTAATAAGTTATGGAATAAAACTGTGGAATGTGCTGTTGCTCACCTTCCAAATATGCAGTTAGTATGAGGGAGATAATAAATGAGATGCAGGTACACAGGGACAGAATACTGATATAGAAATCTTCCAGATTGTACAGGATATGGATAGAAGATCTACAAGATGTTAAGCTATATATGTGTAAGTGCAGATTTGCTAGATTGAAGGTGCAGTAAGATCAGAGTGAGTCTGACGAACTGTGGATAAGGTGGTGATTGTTTATGGAGATGATGACTCAGAGGTGCAGTGACAAGCCTGTAGACCAATACACCAGCACTACCGGCTGTTCAGCAGCCTGATGACCCAGGGGAAAAAAACTGTCTCAGAACCAGCTGTTTCTGGACTTTATGCTTCTGTACCTCCTCCCACTCAGCAGCTGAGAGAACAGGCAGTGGCTTGGGTGGGTGGAGTCCTTTAGAACAAACATGCAGTGAGAAAGGCGGTGGCGTTGAATTAGTTGGAATTGCGGGGAGGTGAGGAGATGTGAAAAGGTGTTATTTAGAAATATTTAATCTAAAGGATGATTGTTTTTATTCTATTCCTGAAGCTAAAAAAAGTTTTGGATTAATACGCACAGCTCAGTTTCGAGACCATTTATACCAGGGGTGGCCAACCTTTCAGCCAGACCAAAATGCTCATTACTACTAGGAGCCACCGGCTATATTTACACAAACATTTCTAGTTTTTAAACCCATTTTCCTACCTGTCATGTAGATGAGTTTAGTGGGACTTCTGGCATTTTTTGTTCTCCACAATCCGTTTCAAATCTGGCTTGTATTCAGTTGTTGCTACTCGAGGCAGTTCTTTCACATGTGTATCAGTAAGAACAGAGCGATGCTTTGATTTCACATGTTCACATACGTACATAGGTTGAGCCGAACATTGACAGGAGCTTCAGTGCAGCTTGTTTTACATTGGGATACTTCTCCTCAGGCACGATTTTCCAAAATTCCAGGGTTCCCTCACTCAGAACAGACCTGAGTCTGTCATCTTCAAAAAGTTCAGTCATCTCCATTTGAGATGTAGCTTCATCTGTCACCAATGGGGCTTTCAAACAGTCTGAGTCAGCAGCAAAAGGGTTAACAAGGAATGTAATTTGTGGCTTTTTCAGCTGTAGATCATGGAATTTGTCCTCAAAGTTATGTTGCAGACTTTCAAGAAGTGTTGCATAGTGTTCCGTTTCCCCCTTTTAGGACCTTTGCTGCTTGGGCACTTGCATTTGACACAGACTGGAAATGTGTTAGTTCTCCCTTTTTAAGATGAGTTTTAAACAGATTGAGTTTGTTAACAAATGCAAATACTGACTGCTCTAGATCAGGTAGCATCTTTAATTTCCCCTGGAGATCAAGCTTCAGGCTGTCCAATTGGTGCAGCATGTCCACCAGAAAAGCCAGATCTAAAATCCACTGGGGATCAGAAAGCTCAGGATAGTCTTTGCGTTTTTCTTCCAGGAACAACTTCACTTTGTTCAAGAGTTCAAAAAAACGAGAGATCACCTTACCTCTTGAAAGCCACCTTACGTTGCAGTGAAGTGGCAATTCACTGGGAAGGTTTTCATCAAGGTCTGCAGTGAAATTTCTGCAGTGATATTCTGTGTTCGATTGTATGTCGGGACAACTGGAGCTCTGATACCATTCGTTTCAAATGTTCATTTTCTGGAGATAAGATTAAAATGGTGTTGATGAGACAACTTTTCACATTCCTCCTCACTGTATGGCTTTTTAGCATGAGCAATATTCCATACTAGTTGATAGGATGCAAGCATGACAATTTCTGACTGTTTTAGTAACTTCTGAAACAACTGAGTCTGTTTTTCTGACTGGCATTTAAAGTGTTCAGCTTGTGCTTGCGCAGTTCGGTACCATTGGGAAAGTCCCGCTCCACGTTGGCGTGCATTGAGGTAAAGTGACATTGAAGATCGGAAGCTTTAAAGTTGGATAACGACGTTTGGCATATCAAACAGAA
Organism: Pygocentrus nattereri; assembly: GCF_015220715.1. Lineage (NCBI taxonomy): Eukaryota > Metazoa > Chordata > Actinopteri > Characiformes > Serrasalmidae > Pygocentrus > Pygocentrus nattereri. Next base: position 16,327,472 of record NC_051217.1, read on the forward strand.
CGGCTTCCCTTTCCGCTCAATAAAAAAATACAGATCCTCCCACTCTGGTTAGAAGGTTTTATGTTCATCTTCATATTTTCGTTTGGCTTTACATTTCCCCGACGCTGCCATGTTTCGGCGGTTGGATAGCTAGGAGCCTGGCGTGGTTCAGTGCGTGGTTCAGTGCGTGGTTCTGCTGCGACGTTCTCCATGCAGGGGTAGGGGCGGGGTGTAGCATCACCGAGGCAACAGACTTTGGCTACTTCCAGCACGGAAAATATTCAAGCAGTGACTCAAATACACAAAGTATGCTATTTAATTGTAAATAGAAGAGCCGCAGGTTGGCGACCCCTGATTTATACGCTCTTAGGTAAGCTAAACTTTATCAGGGTTACAGTATTTGCTAGCAATCATTTTAAACTCATATTTGACAATAAATGTCAGATCTTGAATGAGCTGTCTTAGCTCCAATGTTAGCTTTAGCTGTACCTTTTTATTAGACTTAAAAACTTACGACTACAACGCCCACTGGCAAAAAAGTTTCCTGATTTCTAGGTGTGAGTAAATGTAGTCTGTTAGCACAAGCGCTACGAATGCTACCAGGTGACCTGAGCTGAAAGTTTGATGGACATATCAACAGTTACAATCAACGTTCAAGGGATGTGGGTATTGTCAGAATTCTGTAAGTAGTCAGTTAAAGCCCAGTTGCACGATGAAGATGATATGTTTACAGAAGAAATTGTTGTACCACTGAGTTTATATGTTGACCATACTGTACAAGCAATCCTAGCAATTACAGATTGGATGCAATTGCTATGGCATGGATGACTAAAGGCCACTCTGAAATATGTTCTGACTGTCCAGATCGCAGATGGCATTGGCAAGTCTTCACCATACATACATTCAACATGGCATCCTGAACTGAACTAGAGAAATACTCTGCTGAAATGTGTCATACTTTCAAAAGAGCCCATATCCTACAACTTTCTTGTATTTTATATCTTGTACCTGAGGTATGATTTTTGAAAATTGTGTACTTTCATGTACCAAAAGCAGTCAGAAGCATATAGGTAATATAGAAGAGATAAAATGGTCTTTAGGAATTGTTAAAAAAAGAATGGGGAGATGGGTCACTGGTTGAAATTTGAATGGAATAACTTCTAAGCCTCAACATGGTCAACGAATTATAGAAACGTTTGGATAAAAAGAACCAATTGCCTTGTTGGCAACAAAAGTCCTTCCTTATCATAGAGATATACAGAAACTTAGGAGCCAAAAGGACCTGAAAAATATATATTTTTTTATTTTATTTTAGCCAACTGCTACAAAACATTTCATTTTTACCATGTTTATCATGTGTTTAAAGTATTAGTTTCAGGTTGATAGGTATCCTTATTCAAAGAAATAGGAGCCTGTTCCTGTACGATTTGAAATAAGTGCGTGGAGATGTTGATTCGCTGCCTGAGTGGCCAAACTTTCTTATAAGGACTTTGTCTTTGCAGTTCTTGTGGATGACAAAAATTTGCTCATTAAAATGAGCCAAGAAATTCTAGGAGCAAAAACTATATCATGATGCATCAAGGCATTTTCCCAATACACAATATACATCACAACATATAGTTTTTATGACGTTTATAAGTTATAATGGTCAGAAGCACACCACTATTCCCATAACTGAAAATCTAAAGCCCTTTATATGGGCCCATATTTAAAATGTGTGTTCAGCTAATACCATTTGTGTGGTTTTATGTGGCAGAAACAATCATAATTCATTTCTACGTGACCATTTTCCAATCTCTCTATCACTATGACTAAGCAGGCTGTTCTTGTTACTGTGCCTTTAAGAATCGTATTTAAATAAGCTCTGCTCTGATAGGTTGTTCTGTATTGTGCCTTTTTCAAAAAACGGAGCAGTCTGAAAACCTTCTTAGAACTTGTATGTGAATGGGTCGGACAAAACTACAAAGTCTAATAAGCAGATATTGTAAATGCACTGGTTTCCATTACATCGCAGAAAGTGTGAATTCAAAATGGGCTGTTTACAGCGTGGATTGTGAGCGAGGCCTTTTGAAATTTTAGCAATGCTTACATGCTACACCAAACTTTTGAATACAATAAGGAAGCTTCAGCTCTGCATGATATGGGCCCTTAATGCTTAAAGTGAAGGTGAAGCTCACTGGACTGTTAAGCCCATTATTTATGTGACAAAAAAGAACATTTCTTAGAGCCATTCATTTCATCCTGTAATCTGTTAATGTAAACTGCCACTCCATACTGCTGCCGTGTCTGCTAATGCAGTTTCATAGTTCACGTCCTCAGGCACTGCAACGTTGGCTCTGGATCTGAACCTTAAAGAAGTTATTCATTGTGCTCTCACTAAACCGTCTCCAAACAATACCAGAGGGACTGACTCATTGCAAATCAAATCTGTGTCTCATTTCCGCCACTGATGTTTTATTGCAATCCATCACGTGATGGCTGGTCAGCGGGGTAGTTTTTCTGGCCTGCGTCTCTCTTTCCTGTCCTCCCTCCCATGCTTCCTCCGCTCACAGCTCAGCTCTTCCGCCACGCCGTTTTTCCGAGTCCACTGTTACACCTCACATCTAACGGCTGAGGAAACCAAGAACGGAACGGAGCTTGGAATGACGTTTCATGCGAGTGCTGTTCTCTCTGTGTTGGATTTATTCTGGGTGTACAGTGAGGGATATGCTGGCAACAGTGATGCTACAGTGATAAAAACGTGCTGCTTTGGAACTCAAATCATTTTACAGATAATTAATGAAAACTTATTGCTTTAACGTTTACTTTATGATGAACCCTGCAGTAAATACAATCAGACAAATCTGAATTACTCAATGATGATCTCGCGCGCTCTCTCTCTCTCTCTCTCTCTCTCTCTCTCTCTCTCTCTCTCTCTCTCTCTCTCTCTCTCTCTCTCTCTCTCTCTCTCTCTCGCTCGCTCGCTCGCTCGCTCGCTCATGCTCTCTCTCTCATGCTCTCTCATGCTCTCTCATGCTCTCTCTCTCTCTCATGCTCGCTCTCTCTCTCTCTCATGCGCTCTCTCTCTCGCTCTCTCTCTCTCTCTCTCATGCTCGCTCTCTCTCTCTCTCATGCGCTCTCTCTCTCGCGCTCTCTCTCTCTCTCTCATGCTCGCTCTCTCTCTCGCTCTCTCTCTCTCATGCTCGCTCTCTCTCTCGCGCTCTCTCTCTCTCTCTCATGCTCGCTCTCTCTGTCTGTCTCACTTTTTTTACTCTTGCTCTTGCTTTCCTTCCTCCTGCCTTTTCTCTCTTTTTCTCTCTGTCTCTCTTTCCTTTTCTCCTCTTTCTCTCTGTCTTTGTTTCATTTTCTCTGTCTTTCTCTTTCCCTGTCTCATGCCCTCTTTTTTTTTTTTTTCTCTGTTCTCTTGCGCTCACTCTTCCTTCTTTTTTCTTGTCTTCTCTTACCTTCTCTCTCTCACTCACTCACTCACTCACTCACTCACTCACTCACTCACTCACTCACTCACTCACTCTTTCTCTCTCACTCACTCACTCTTTCTCACTCACTCACTCTCACTTTCTCACTCACTCACTCTCACTTTCTCACTCACTCACTCTCTCTTTCTCACTCACTCACTCTCTCTTTCTCACTCACTCACTCTCTCTTTCTCACTCTCTCTCACTGTTGATGTATATTTATCTTCCTCTTCTCTGGATGTATTGTATGAAAATATCTCTTAGGGAAAAGTCAGAAGTGGAGATACTTCCTCCAGCCTTTCATTCACCCACCCTCTCACACATGGCTGTATGTGTTGAGGCTTGTCTGAAGTTTCTGTGCAGCATGCAGTAGTGGACTACTCTGTCCTGCCCTGACACACAGAGAGAGAGAGAGAGAGAGAGATTGATTCATCACTATGTGAGAATTTTCCCACAATTCCCAAGGCTTTCCCTGTTGCGCAAACACTGAGATGAGCAAATATGGCCTTTCCGATCTCTCTCCCTCTTTCCCCACACGCACACATTTCCACACCTACACGTTTCATGTGTGAATTCCTTGTAAAACATGCGTTAATACAGATAGTGGATGGTGGGAATAGTGCTGGAAGGTGTTGATAAAATATAATAATGTCCCACTATTTCCCCAAAACCTCAAAATATCAGATAACTGTTTGCATAAGCTCATGTGAACTCATACTTCCTGAGTTGCTACCTTATGCTTACCTCACAGACCTGTTCTACCCTGTTTTGATTGTAACATTTCATACCAGTAAACTTGCAGAAAAGGGAACATGGGTTTATAAATGTTAACCAAACAGAAACCACATTCCAGAACAGATAGCCACCTATTTGGCCTATAGGTTTTGCCTGTGTCCACACACACTCTGAAGTTGTATACATATACATATATATGAAGGTGTATACATAACTTCAGTGTATATCATTATACCTGGTATTGGATCCGTATCTGTAACCAGTACAGATGATATATCAGTCTGTGCTAAATATGAGCCGGAGCCATGGACACAATACAAGGTGAAGAAAGCAAACAGATTTCAAGTAAGAGGAGTAGCTGAAAAAGAGAAAAATTGATGGCAGGAAGAAGAAAGTAACATGAGTTTCACTGGCTGTGTGTGTGTGTGTGTGTGTGTGTGTGTGTGTGTGTGTGTGTGTGTGTCTTTCACTCAGTCTTTCAGTCTCTCTCTCGGTCTCTCTCGCTCTTGCTCGTGCTCTCTCGCTCTTCTTCTCTCTGATGAGCCAAAGCATGTTCTGGTACATTCAGTCTTTTAAGCCTTTGTGTGTGTGTGTGTCTTTTTTATTTTTTTTTTGATGACATGTCTGCTGAGGTGTTTCTTCAGAAATCAAACCCTGTTTATTTTTCTAGCTGCTGTAATCCATTTCTCCTCCTTGTGCTAGCCCTGACCATCACTGTATTGAGCAGTCAAAAATCTAAGCTGTAATAGTGTTGTTAGCTGCCTCTTCAAATCACAATCCATCAGGGCACTTTTGCCCTCCTAATATCTGCAGCTGTCAAAATAGCAAACCCAGTTAAGCTAACGGAGATATTAATCAGTCCAGCGTGATGAGGGATGATAGAAGTTTGCCCGTCATGACTGTTCCTTCCAGCAGCCCTGAGGTTGCATGCCCCCCACATGTGGGCTCCTTCTGCTGCCTTATTAAACGTAGTGACTCATGACTGCCTGGCACAGAACACCCCCCCTTCTTTTACACACTTCACTTTATTGCATGATCTATCAGTGGCATTCCACTCTCTGTTTTTATCGGATTCCTTCTTGTGCTGTTATTTATTAGACATAAAGTAGAAAAATGTATGTACAGTCAAGTGTCATTTTCTACAAATTCTCTTCCTCACAATCTCTGTCTTTTTCTCTGTCTTTGTCTTTCTTTCTCTCTGTCTTTCTGTCTTTCTCTCTGTCTTTCTGTCTTTCACTCAGTCTTTCAGTCTCTCTCTCTCAGTCTCTCTCGCTCTTGCTCGTGCTCTCTCGCTCTTCTTCTCTCTGATGAGCCAAAGCATGTTCTGGTACATTCAGGCTTTTAAGCCTGCTTGCTGAGAGCAAGAAACCTGAAGATGATCAGACATGTGCAGACATGAGAGCAAGGAACCTGAAGATGATCAGACATGTGCAGACGAGAGAGATTGTTTGTGGAAGGGAGAAATGGGGGCTGGAGAGAGAGTTTGTGGAAGGGAGAGATGGGGGAGAGAGAGGTTGTGGAAGGGAGAGATGGAGAGAGAGAGAGAGGTTGTGGAAGGGAGAGATGGAGAGAGAGAGAGGTTGTGGAAGGGAGAGATGGAGAGAGAGAGGTTGTGAGAGAGAGAGAGAGAGAGAGAGAGAGAGAGAGAGAGAGAGAGAGAGAGAGAGGAGAGAGAGGAGAGAGAGGAGAGAGAGGAGAGAGAGGAGAGAGAGAGAGAGAGAGAGAGAGAGGTTGTGGAAGAGAGAGAGAGAGAGGTTGTGGAAGAGAGAGAGAGAGAGGTTGTGGAAGGGAGAGAGAGAGAGAGGTTGTGGAAGGGAGAGATGGAGAGAGAGAGAGAGAGGTTGTGGAAGGGAGAGATGGAGAGAGAGAGAGAGAGGTTGTGGAAGGGAGAGATGGTGTGAGAGAGAGACTGAGACTGAGCGAGAGAAAGAGGGGTTGTGGAAGGGAGAGATGGAGAGAGAGAGAGGTTGTGGAAGGGAGAGATGGCGGGAGAGATGGTGTGAGAGAGAGATGGAGAGAGAGAGGTTGTGGAAGGGAGAGATGGAGAGAGAGAGGTTGTGGAAGGGAGAGATGGAGAGAGAGAGGTTGTGGAAGGGAGAGATGGAGAGAGAGAGAGAGAGGTTGTGGAAGGGAGAGATGGAGAGAGAGAGAGAGAGGTTGTGGAAGGGAGAGATGGAGAGAGAGAGAGAGGTTGTGGAAGGGAGAGATGGAGAGAGAGAGGTTGTGGAAGGGAGAGATGGTGTGAGAGAGAGACTGAGACTGAGCGAGAGAAAGAGGGGTTGTGGAAGGGAGAGATGGAGAGAGAGAGGTTGTGGAAGGGAGAGATGGCGAGAGAGAGGTTGTGGAAGGGAGAGATGGTGTGAGAGAGAGATGGAGAGAGAGAGGTTGTGGAAGGGAGAGATGGAGACGGACAGGGAAAGAGGGAGAGGGAGACGGACAGGGAAAGAGGGAGAGGGAGACGGACAGGGAGAGACACAGACAGAAAGACAAACAGAGAGAGAGACTGGGAGAGAGGGAGACGGACGGGGAGAGAGGGAGACGGATGGAGAGAGAAGGAGAGACTGGGAGAGACAGCATCGGAGACAGCAAGGGAGACAGACAGACTGGGAGAGACAGAGGCAGAGACAGACAGACTGGGAGAGACAGAGGCAGAGACAGACAGACTGGGAGAGAGACAGAGATGGGCTGGGAGAGGGAGGGAGGGAGACAGACAGGGAGAGAGACAGACAAAAACAAACAGAGAGAGACTGGGAGAGACAGAGTGAGGGAGACAGATGGGGAGAGAGACGGAAACAGACAGAGAGGGAGAGACAGAGATAGACTGGGAGAGAGAGAGAGCGAGGGAGACGGACAGGGAGAGAGAGACAGACAGACTGGGAGAGAGAGAGAGCGAGGGAGACAGACAGGGAGAGAGAGACAGACAGACTGGGAGAGAGAGACTGGGTGAGACAGAGAGGGAGAGATAGAGATAGACTGGGAGAGAGAGGGGGGGAGAGAGCGAGGGAGACAGACAGGGAGAGAGACAGAGACTGGCTGAGGGGGGGAGAGAGGCAGAGCACGAGGGAGACAGATGGGGAAAGAGACAGAGAGAGAGACAGACAGACTGGAGGGAGGGAGAGAGGGAGGGAGAGGGCGAGAGAGACGGAGACAGAGAGGGAGAGACAGACAGACTGGAGCAAGAGAGAGAGAGCAAGCGAGAGCGAGAGACTGAGACAGACTGTGAGAGAGAGAGCGAGAGACAGACTGAGAGAGAGCGAGAGAGAGAGACAGACAGTCTGAGAGAGAGACAGAGACAGACTGTGAGAGAGAGAGACAGACAGAGACACGGACTGTGTGAGAGCGAGAGAGAGACACAGACTATGAAAGGGGGGGCAGACTTAGAGAGAACAAGAGAGAGAAGTGAGTGTGAGAGAGACAAACTTAGAAAAAGTGAGACAGAGAGAGACAGACTGAAAGAGAGAGAGAGAGAGACAGACTGAAAGAGAGAGAGAGAGAGAGAGAGAGAGAGAGAGAGAGAGAGACTTTCTTCAAGCCACATATAAGTTTATTTCTTCATTCAAGTATTTATTTGTTCTCCTGCATTCCTGTTTCTCTGTATATCACAGTGAGGCGTAGGGTGCCGTCCTCTTGCCCGGTAAGTGAATACTCTGTAAGGACGCGAGGCTGCTGGCCGCTGAAGCCGTCTGTAGGAGTGTGAGAATGTGTATTGATGAAGTGGACAGCCTAGTTGCTGCACGCCCGCCAATACATTCCCTCCCACACATTTAGAGATGGACAGCTCTGCTCATATGGCCATTACGCTGGTTTAAAAATGTCACTGTGCACTCCATCTGCCCTCTGCTGGGATCAGTTTTACATATGAGCTTTAATTAATGCCCTGACAGAGGAAAAGTCACTCCAGATCACATTTCTGTTGGACTAATGAATTCACACATGCATCTTAGAAACACTCAAATGAAGTGGAGTATTGACAACTGACCGCATATGCAGTAAGTGAGGGTTATGCAGAGCATACCGCCCATGCATTGAACAGTAGTTTAAAATTAAATCATTATTCCGACAAAACTTGCTCTGTTAAAGCTAAATGTTCTCACAGTATTGGCAAATAGCTGGTTCCATTGACTTACATTAAAAGTGAAGTAGGTTTTTCCTTCTCCTGTAAACTTACCGTTTTGGAGATACAAGGTTTTCTTATGACAACTTTTGAATATGAAATATTTAATTATGAGCCTGTAGATTAAAATGCTTAAAATGTTTGCATGTTGATGTTTATAACAAAACAAACAAACAAAAAACAAGCTTCTTGTTGAATAACACAGGGAGTGCCTGGGCTTCAACAATGAGATGTTTGACTTCCATGACGCACTAAAAAAAAAAAAAAAAATCAGCATCTGGTTCAGTTGACTGCAAAAAAAGGGTAAAACTGAAGCCCTGATGGAACGTTCTCCATCGAGATGCTGCTGTTGCTGCTGGTGGTAGCAGAATTTTCTGTCACTGGTCCATTCAGAGTAGAGCAGTATCCGGTTGGTCGTCAACCATCTATCACCAACATGCAAACGCAGCGTTAGACTGTGAAAAACGTACAATCAGGCATTTACAAACTACTGGACATTCTTATGCCAAACACACTTATATATCCGTCTCGTATTCCATGGTGTGTGTGTGTGTGTGTGTGTGTGTGTGTGTGTGTGTGTGTGTGTGTGTGTACGGGCTGTATTCCTTGTTAGTCAGTCATTTCTGCTGAAGATTAATGGCTCTTTTAATCTCCGTCCTGCTGGCTGCTGTGTAACTGCACACTGTCATGGGCCTCTTCCGAACACCCTGGAATGAAATTTGTCCCTCTTTTTCCTTCCTTCCTTCCGCTTCAAATGGCCTGAAAGGGTGAGCTGGGTGAAAGTTAACTGTCATTGTCAGCCTGACCTTGGCCCACTGACCTATATGCATTATTAGACTGTGGATGCAAAAGTCATAGTAGTCTTTTTCATAGCGCTGATTCAAATGACCCTTTCTTAATCCAGTTGTAAAGCTAACCGTGGTGCAATAATTCATCACTCGATCTGCTACGGTACAGTGATCTTGATTCAGTACATTATTAGATACAGCAAAAATTAGCAGTGCCTGAAAATGTACCCTAAAATTCCTGTTTTCAGTGTATTGGAGTTTTTAACTCACGAGAAACGTTAGCCCTGAGCTAATATACAGTTGGGAAAGTACGAAAGTTTAAGCGACAGGTCAAATTACACGTTTTGTTCATTTTCAAAGAGAAAATAGGTTAACACATCGTCTACAGTGAGCACACTCAAATATGCCATTTTCCTGCTTACTTCAGTGTACAGTTTCAGGTTATTTGCTCAGTTTGATGTGTGGTGTTGGTCATTTTCAATGTTAACCAAAAGAAAAAAATCATGTGATTTATTATTTCAATCTCAGATTTCTTGGCCTTTGCTTATTTTCTGTGAAGATCATATAAAATAACACAAGTGTGGATGTGTTGTGTCCCTTTACTCTATTCTCCTCCTACATGGCCAACAGTGATGTGGTGGCTCCACCAGACCACTGAGTACCAGAAACATTAACACCACATAAGGGTTAACGTGTTTCGGGGGGGGGGGGGATCAGATCACATGGCACAAGTCACATTTTATGTTTTTTCCAATATGTTATATTCAGTAAATAAACAATAATTGTTCATTAAAATGTGTAGAGACTGTGTTAACTTAAAATATGTAATTTAGCCAGGGGTGTGCTAACTTTTGCATCGACTGCTTGTTTGATTTTGAGGTAAAAGGATGCAGAGAAGTGAGGGTCTGCCATAATTGTGAGCTTGCTTATTGCTTATTTGTTATACTTCATACAATATAATGAGTTTTAAAGTGAGGACTTTATTTTGTCCAGTCTGTTGAATGGATTCCTTCAGTCTTGAAGTGAAAGTCTTGTATTGAACAATATTGTATGCTGTATTGTTCCATTCCTAATAGCTACAGATGCCAAATTTCTCTAATTCTTTAGTTTTAGGTTCTTCCTGTTCCAGCCATTATACCCATTAGCCCTAATTATATGAGAGAAGGCCAGTGTTGTCTGTAGCTTCCGCTAAGCTTATGATAACACAATGTTGGACTAGGTGACATTTAAGAGAGCAGTGAGTGGTTAGGCCCCCCCCCCCCTTAAAATACAAACAGTTTGTTTCAGCTGACATTGTAACCACTGCTTTTAGATCAGTGCACCTTCCTGTGCTTGAATCTTCATGCATGCAGACTTTTTTTCTGTTTCTTTAGGCCTTAAAAGACGCTCAGTGGCGTTTTAGTCCAGCAGGCTGTGAGATTAAAATGGAAGAGGATGAGTTTTAAACTGTGAAATTGGTATTTTTGTGAGCTAGCTATAACCGGTGTGGATTCAAATCAATTTCTTATGAAATATAAAGTTTTTATTTTCTTTAAACAATTTGAGGCAGCATTTTTGGAGGGAAAATGTATTCCATAGGGTACACAGGTGTGCTGTGGCTTGTGAAATAATATTTCCCCCATACTGCAGCTATAAACATTAAAGGTGAGCATGCACGGCTGGATAATGCTTCTCGCTATAAATTTCGTCTCTCAAATATTGTTTATTTAATATGATAAAAAGAAAAAAAGACCATGGCTTTACTGCTCTCGACAGCTGCCTAGTGACCTACACATTAGGTCAGACTGGTATACAAGAAATGTTGAAGGTCAGGATAAGACCCAGCAGCATGGTTATCAGGTATAGTGGTATTTATAAAATATTTTTCATAACCTGATGCTATATAAGCTACTTTTGAGTATAACAGTAGAAACTACTAAATATTGAAAAGTCAGTTGTGACTTTGCTGAAGCACTGTCTGCTTGAATGCAATATTTAGTACTCAGTAAAATCAGCCTGTTAAACACAGCTAAGCTCAGTGGACTTGCGCAGTGATCCAGGCATTTTCAGTTAAAGTGCCATTTTCCTGTTTCCCTATTTTTTTGCCTAAGCTCAGCTCTGTTTTTGCTTAAATTCTCACTATCATTTGTGCAAGAGACTTTTTTTTGAACTGCAGTGTAGATTTTTTTTTTTTCCTGACAACCGTCCCTCAGCCCCCCAAAAGGTGAGTGGAGGTGAGTGAGTGGAGGTGAGTGAGTGGAGGAGAGTCATCCATCTATCCATCTATCCATCCATCATGTTAATGTTTTTTTTTTTAATCTTGTTTCCTCATCAGGGTTTGCTCATGAGCTGCACATCAAGGACGAGTCATGCTGGCACCCACGCGACCACGCCCCTCTTACACTGTCAGCTTTTTGTCCAGTCATGTTTCACCTGTTTTTCTTCCATTTAAAAACTGACGAATAGACGTTTCATTTGTGAAGTATGATTAATAGAGGCTCACATTTATTAACAGTGCACTGACAGTATTCAGACTGCTCTGCTAAATGTTGCTTGGGCACACCTTGGGTAAAGACATGAGCTAAGAGGGTTTGGTAGTCATCCAGGGTGGGCCTGGTCCCCCAATTGGTACCCACCCAATTGCTGTGGGGCTGGTCGGGTTGGAATTGATATGACTCATCATATCATGCTATGTTAAAGCATTTAGGACATGTTATGACAGACAGATTTTATATATAAATACATTTTTTTTTGAGCCACGTATCATATACTTAAGTGTTTTTTGCACGCATTATCCGTTTTGTCAGGTCCACTTGTTAGTTCGACAATTACAGACTGTAGTACATCTGTTTCTCTGCATACTCAGTTAGTCCCCTTTTTGGTCTGTTCAATGGACAAGCCCCCCACAGGGACCCCCGCAGAGCAGGTATTATTTGGTAGTGGATCGTGCTGCAGAGAGACTGACGTAGTGGTGTGTTAATGTGTATTGTGCTGACACAAGTGGATCAGATACAGCAGGGCTGCTGGAGTTTTTAAACACCTGGATGAGAAGCAGCTGGTAGCCTCCTGTGGACATCCTGTGACCACTGATGAAGGACCAAAGATGACCTACTGTCTCTGATTTTACATCTACAAGGTTGACCAACAAGGTAGGAGTGTCTAATAGAGTGGACAATGAGTGGACAGTGTTTAAAAACTCCAGTGGCACTGCTATGCCTGATCCACTTGATCCATTGCAACACACACTGACACACCACCACCACGTCAGTGTTACTGCAGTGCGGAGAATGATCCACTACTACCAAATATTACCTGCTTTGTGAGGGTCCATGGGGGTCCTGACAACTGAAGAACAGGGTAAAAGGGGGCTAACAAAATATGGAGAGAAACAGATGGACTACAGTCTGTAATTGTAGAACTACACCGTACACCAGTATAGTAAGTGTAGCAGAAAAAATGGACAAAGAACAGATACACGGAAGTTTGCTTAATGAAGCTGGGAGTTGGAGTAGACATTTAAGAATAAGCATTGTGGACGTCATTTTTGTGTTCTGGACATTGTGAATGATACTATAAGTGATTACAAAGTTTCCCATCTTAATGTTTACAGTTTACAATGCATTTTAACTGCTGTGTTGCATACGGTTCCTCTAAAGCCCCATAATAATACCATGCACTGAAGTGTTTCCTGCACCTGTGAGGTAACATGAGGTAACATTCCAGCATATCCAGCACTGCCGTTCCATGTGCTACAGACAGGTTGTGGTATGCCTTTAGTAATACAATATAGAAAAGGTTGGGTGAAAGGATTTTTGACCTCTGTGTTTGTCGGAGTCCCTCTATAATAGACTGAGATCTTAAAAGCCTGTCTTGTTAAAAGTTCTGGTGCTATTTTTTTCACCCACAGCCAATTTCTATATGACATTTACTGAGCAGTGACCTTCGCTGTGCTGTGCTTTGAGACTCTCCCTGCAAACTCCCTCACTGTGAAAAACACAATTATTATTCCAGTGGACTTTAAACATTTACTCAATTCACATGGGACGCTGCTATAGAGTGCTTCTTGCATTTAACACATTTAGTTTTAGTACATTGCATTGTGCTGATTATGAAATAAATATTAATGTTTTAAGTATACTTTTAATGGTAATTTTAAGGCTGGCATATGAGGCATTTTACAGTCTTCGAATACATGTTGAAAGTCCCGAACGAGTACTCACATACTATTTCTCAAATTATCCCTTACAAACCAATTTTTGAAGCATTGATGTAACATACTTTTCCATTTTAATCATTGTTTCAGACCACCGGCTGCATTAGATGTGCATCTTGCGTCCATCAATACGTGAGAATGTTTTTCCGCTTAAGTGCAAGTGAAGCATAAATCCATAGAGATCCAATTAAATGGTACTTGTACTGTCTTCTGGGATAAAAACTTTTCAGAGAGAAAGTTTTTGTGTGTGTGTATATATATATTTTAGAAATGTAATGTTATTTATATCTATATCTATCTGTTTATCTCTATCTCTCTCTCTCTCTCTCTCTCTCTCTATATATATATATACACACACACACACACACACACACACACATATATATATATATATATATATATATATATATATATATATATATATATATATATATATATATATATATATATATATATATATATATATATAGTGTGTGTGTGTGTATGCGCGCACACAGTACTGTGTGAAGGTTTTAGGCATCTAAGCAAATTTTTCAACAGTTTACCTCGGCAGTGAGTTTATCACAATATACATTAGAATAAAAGCAATAAAACATAACAATTTTTCCTTGACAATATAATATTTATTTTTTTTTGTTTGTGTGTATGTATGTGTGTGTGTATCTTTATTTATATATATATATATATATATATATATATGAGACATCTCTAATGCTCTAAACTGTAAAATGTTGGGCTTGTCCAAATAATTTGAGCACTCATATATTCATTCATGTTTGTATTTGAACCTGTACTTCGTATTCAAAAGCGTCATCTCTTTTATTTCAAGTACAACACTACAACTACAACACATTTGTTCAGAAAAGACCTTTTAAAATGAAAAGTGATTTGTTGCTATGTATAAAATATAAAAAATAAATAAATCATAGCTAATCTAGTTTAGTCATTCTTCACCTCAGTGTAGAACAAACTGCACTACTAAGATCTATGAAAATCACGTGCATCAGACGAGAGATTGGTGTGGTGGCATGACAGGTTTGACAAATTCTCACATATGTATGTATAGTGATACTAATCAAAGTGCCACTAATCTCTAGTTAGGGCTGTACTAAAACCTGGGAGCTCAGAGCCTCAAACATGTTTGTTATGGTGAGTTCTGGCAGTGATGAGGGAGGAGAACGCTGGCACTGTTGCAGGCTGGCCTTCCTCGCGTTCAGATGGGCTGTAGCTCCCACAGCTCATCAGCCCACTGATACTTTCTGTTGCTCGTCTACTGAGTTAGCCCGTGTGCCACCCTCACTGCTGCTTTCCATGATAAAAAATGGCAAACCAGCCAAGTAAATAATTCAGCAAAATAAATAAAGCAACTAACTCAAATTAAAGGAAGTAAAAAAGATGGTATTCAGATTCTGACAGTTGTTGTTTGTGGTACTTGCAGAGCAGCTCTTGTGCTGTGTTAACTGTGTGGAGAACCAAAAAAAAACCAAAACTAGGGACTCTGATTTTGTTGCTGTCAAGTTTGTTAGTGTTGAATTAAAAACCTGATATTCTCATGAAGTGTTTATGTGACGGAGCTGAATTGGAGACTTCTTGAATAAGGATCACTGTTCTTGCATATTTGAAAATTCATCTAAACTATTGAGTCTCCAAAGTATATTAACTGTGTCCTATTGCACATTTTACTTTGCATTTTTGTTTAATTGCTTTTTTATTGTCTGATCAAGCTTCATTGGGTGCTGGAATGATGCAGCTAAAACAGACTATAATGTATATTTTTAACTTTTTCCATACATTATCAGTAGATGTTCTGTTTAAAGGCTTCTGCTGATTAAACTAGTTTAGTCTGTGATTTTTGTGGCTGAAATAGCACAAAGTTTCTGAATATTAAACAGAGAAATGAATACCAGTTCAATGAAGCAGTGCTCACCTATTTAAATATTTGGGACCACCCTGGTTAATTAGTTTGAATTTAATTGTTTGAACCCGTATAACCCTTCATTAGGCTCCTTTCCTGGACGTTTTATGCAGACTTTAAATGGACTGATCCGTGACACTTGCGTTTATTAGAGTAAAGTTGTCTAATTTGATCCTTGCAGTTCTACATTTATCTGTTAATCAGCAGATTAATTGATTGAGAAGTGAATCATTTTGCTGCAGCTGTAAATCAGTCCCTCTTTCATACTCTTTCTCTCTCGTGCACCAGCCAGACAGGCACTGAAAAGCCCACTCATGTCACACTTATAACATGATTACATGCTTTGTTGGATCCAGGTCTGCTGTTGCGTGCATGTGCTGGAGAATGGGCACTTTTTCACAGTGCCACAGACATTTCTACAAAATCCATCAGCGGGGTGCTGGAGGCAGGCAGACTCACCTCTGGACCATGAAGGGGGTAAATGCCTTGTTGAAGGACATGGTCCATCACAGCACGTCCCACCCCACAGGCCTCAGTGTTCATCTCTGCAGTGGTCTGCTCCTGGAGCGTTTCCCCTGCAGCACTTTGACAACATGCTGTCCATTACAAACTCTCTGTCCATTCACTCTCCAGGCTGGTGCACTGTTCTGTGTATCCTGTTGTATTATTATTCATTGCAGGTTTATTAGGTTCTTCTTCTTCTTTCGGCTGCTCCCTTTAGGGGTCGCCACAGCGGATCATCTGCCTCCATCTTGCCCTATCCACTGCCTCCTCTACTTTTACATCAACCATCTCCATGTCCACCTTCACTACATCCATAAACCTTCTCTGAGGTCTACCTCTTCTCCTTCTACCCGGCAGCTCCATCTCCAACATTCTTTGCCCAATATATCCACTATTCCTCCTCAACACATGTCCAAACCATCTGAACCTGGCCTCTCTGGCTTTATCTCCAAACTGCTCCACCTTCACTGTCCCTCTGATCTGCTCATTTCTAATCTTGTCCATCCTTGTCACTCCCAACAAAAATCTCAGCATCTTCATGTCCGCCACTTCCAGCTCAGCCTCCTGTAAACTTACTTTATGCCTAAACCCCTCAGCTGTTATATCATATATTTTATCATGATACCCAATAGGGGCTGAGGGGTTTAGGGTTAGGTACCATATAATGTAGTATGCAAAGTCATAACATTATGATCACCTCCTTGTTTCTACACTCATTGTCCATTTTATCAGCTCCACTTACTATATAGGTGTACTTTGTAGTTTTACAGTTACAGACTGTAGTCCATCTTTTTCTCTGGTACTGAGGTAGCCCCCTTTTACCCTGTTCTTCAGTGGTTTGGACCCCCAAGGACCCTCACAGAGCAGGTACTCTTTGGGTGGTAGATCATTCTCAGCACTGCAGTAACACTGACGTGGTGGTGGTGTGTTAGTGTGTGTTGCTCTGGTCTGAGTGGATCAGACACAGCAGTGGTGCTGGAGTTTTTGAACACCTCAGTGTCATTGCTGGACTGAGAATAGTCCACCAAACAAAAATATCCAGCCAACAGCATCCTGTGACCAATGATGAAGGACTAGAGGATGACCAGCACACTGTGCAGCAGATGAGCTATCGTCTCTGACTTTACATCTACAAGGTGGACCGACAGGGTAGGAGTATCTAATACAGTGGACAGTGAGTGGACACAGTGTTTAAAAGCTGGACAGTGAGTGTAAAATGGACACTGAGAAACAAGAAGGAACAAGAAGGTGGTCGTTGTTATGCCTGATCTGTGTATCTTTAGCAGTAAATTGCATGGAAGTCTCAACTGATAAATAAATTGTCATTTTTTTTCATAGTTTAGTGTGACTTATATATAGGCATAATATAAGCATATTTGTCCACACCTCCAATGTTCAGTCTTAGAAATTGGTTGTTTTCTGCTTCGCCTAATCCAAATGTTCTCAAACACATTCAGTGATGTAGAGGCCTGGGCTTTGGGTTTCAGTACATTAAGAAACACCAGCAGCTGATTTGACCATTTAAAATAAAGTGCTCTCTATTATGTGCTCTGCATTGGTCATAAAACTATTACTTTAAGCTTCAGTACCCAGTATATAGTGCTCTAAATGTTAGATGGAGAGTCATGCAGTTCATGACTCGGTCTGAATGGCTTTCTGTTCAACAGATAAAGCACTAGTTAAGTGTGGAAGCCATTATTTCATGAAATAATAGTGCATTACACTATGCTAATGCCTGGGCTATTGTTTGATTTGCAAATGTTCTACTGTTTAATCCTTCACGGTTGTTAGGAGTCACATTTTCTCTAAACCTAATTATTTCCAGTTTCACTCCTGTTTTATTTATGTTTCTCTGGCTTCCCTTCTGTATACAAGTGGATTATTTAGTGCATGATCAACATAATAACTAATTTGGCTGCATGTTAAATGTAGGTGTAGGTGCACATTCTACCATATCAATGTCACTGGTGTGCTGAGAAAGGCCCACCTCTCAAATAATACCTGTTAAGTGGTGGTCCTATAGTAGTTTATATCGACGGATGGGGTAGAGAGGGGCTGCTAAATTGTGTAGTAACTGATGGGCTACAGTCATTGACTGTAAACGCGCAAAGCATCTACTGGGTTGGCATTTCTGATAAAATGGCCAGTGAGTATAAGCAAGCCTAAGAGTACTTAATAAACAGGCGACTCAGTGTTTGTTGTTATATGAAACATGTTGAATATATTTCTAATATTTATAATTGCTTCCCGTGTTTAGGTCTCTTTTTATTCCTTTTTGCTGAATTTCTAAGATGACCTTCAAGTGGATGACTCTTCAGATTTCCCCTTTTAGATGTTCATGTAGAACTATAGTAGAACTATAACCATAACCATAATGGCTCTCACTGGCCCCTTGAAATGGGATCTAGTGGGCCTGAATGGTGACTCATTACTGTTAGGTAAGCGCTAGCCTCTCTCCGTGGCCTTCTTCCTGTACACGTGAGCCTATTAACCACAGCCTCTGTGACAAGGCTGCCCACGTTTCTAGTGAATTATGAACCTGTGGAGAACTTGAACTGTAGAGCTTGAACAGCGATGCCGGTTCAAACAGGATCTGTTCTGCAACCCACACACTAACGTGCTTCTGTACACTGAGCTGGCTCTGTTGACTATGGTAAGGTCTGTTAGCCTGTGAGATTGGGAAGTACAGTAGTGTACCGTTTCCATTACGTGTTGATCAAGGGTGCAAGAGGACATTAATATTTACTTTTATAAGGGATGCACCGATATGGGAATTGTGAGCCGATGCTGATGTTTAAAAAAAAAAAAAAAAAAAAAAAAGTGTGTGTGTACATCAAATCTCCAAGCTGGTAACCTTACATGAGAAGGGGGGGGTACTTTTAATGTAAGTCGATGGAACCAGACTTTTCCAAGTAATTTGGGGCTGTTTCCTTTGGTCCATTCATTATGAAATATACACACAATGTAAAGAACAACAAGCATTTTCATACTATGTCAAAATTGTGTCTGATCCAGGTTCTAAATGATAGACCTCAATCCCAGACATTGTAGCCTGAAAAAAGGTGCATTTTGTATAATTATCTTTATTTTTAAATTTTTATATTCCATCACTGTTTTTAAAAACCTTGTATCTCTAGAATAGAGAATGGGCACTATGACAGTATTTATCATTATCGTGATAAACTGTAACAATATATCACAATATTGTCATTGTCCAAAGAAAATCACATTTTTTCACAGTTTTTAATGAAAGTGAATGTTGTCCTAATGATCTAAAATCACCTGGAATAAAATCTCTTTCCATTAACTTCAACTTCAAAGATCCGTGATTTTGCCTTCTAGTGTAAAATGACTATTTTGGAGGTACTTGTTTTTCTTTGGACAGCGACGTTAAGCTTTTCTGATCACATTGTGGATATTGTCACATTGTACTTACAAACAATTAGCAACTTCGTTTGATTATAAAGACAGCAGAGTCAAGTTTAAATTGACTTAGTGCAGCACTGTACGTTGAATGATGAATATAAACCATTGCTTATTATTATTTTTTTTTTTTTAATGTGACACTATTTTGTCTGTCCCGATTGATCAGAAGTCAGAAAAAACTTTCATATGTTGTGAAAAATTCTTGAAGTTTCAAGAGATTACGTTTTTCCCCATCTCACTCACTTGTACCACAAATGGTAACTTTATAGGTGATTGCCATTATAAACTAATGTAAGGTTTTATCACATGTTAATTTAGACCTTTCTAGTGATCTGTTTAGAATGAAATGTTCATGCCGTGTAAAGGGCAGCTGGCATTTTCAAATGGCATAAAAGTCTAAAGAACAAAATATTTACAGTAATTGACAGAAATGCAGTGCTTCATGATTTGTATTTCCATGTGCACTCTTCAGTGTGTTTCTATTTTCACTGCTCAGCTGAGAGAGCGAGGGGAAGAGATGAGCTTGATTAAGTATTGATGGTGCTATTAATGTACAGATGTGCCCTATAGCGCTAATCCAATAACTGCTGCATGATTTGACTGTCAGAGACATGGCTTCTCTTGCAGAGTACTGTCACGTGTTTGGCTCTGCCTGTGTAATTGACTATGTGAATTGATTTTCTGGTTTATGTGATTTAGGGGGCTGTGTGGGTGGGACGTGTGTGTGTGTGTGTTGGGGGGGGGGGGGGGTGGATAGAGCACCTGTCTGTGATGAAATGTCTCCATCAGGCTTCCGTAGCTGCCCACGATAAATCAAATGTGGAAATGTCAAAGGATGTTCAGAGTGAAATTGAATTGGGAGGATGGAGGGATGCACTCTCAGTCGAGAGTGTGTGTGTGTGTGTGTGTGTGTGTGTGTGTGTGTGTGTGTGTGTGTGTAGTCTGATTTTAGAGGATCATCCTCATCTGTTGCGTTCATACTTGTCAGGGTCTGTGGGGGGTTAACCTCAGTTTTTCTGTCTCTTCTAGCTCTCATTTATTTCTTTATTTCATGCAGATCCTTACTAATGATGCATTTCAATTAAATTCTTTGCCTAAAACTGACATTCAGGAATTTCTGGACCAATAAACAAAGCTTAAAACCAAAAAAGCTACAATAAATAAAAAGTTTGCATAAATTAATATTGCTACAGGACAATAAAGAAGAGTTGTTCTGTAACACTCAGACAGGGTTGTCAGATGCACATGCAGAGAGTCTTTTAATAAACAAAGTCCCTAGTTCAAAAGCATAGAATTAACAGGCAGAGAGACCAGGAAAAAACAGGAATGACCAAAACACATTGAAGGTAGCTCGATAGTGACACAGAGAGTGGCAATACCTCGCAAGGAGGCAGAGTGAGAGTCCGGGTTATAAAGGGTCCTGATGAGTGGATTGTAGGCAGGTGTGTGTATTGGGAGTAGTCAGCCTCCCAGTACTCCAGAGAAGCTGATCTCTGGATAGAGGAACGGCCAGTAGGCCTGACGTGTTCATTCAAGGCAATAAATTCCTATATTTTTTAGGTCTATTTTGCACTTTGTCTCTGTCATTTGCTATGTTTCAAAAACTGGGGTGATGGATGGAGTCGGCACCTCAAGCAGGGACTTTCTTTCTTCTTCTTCTTTTTGCTTGTATTGTTAAGCTGTAGTCTACATATTGAGCAGGTTGTGCCTGTAATGGAGAACTTCTTAGGTGTTGTATCCTTTGTTGATGCTCAACATGAACAGTGATTACAAGTCACTTTTCTAATGTCTCTTGTAAGCTATGAAATAATTCCACACAGCCAACAAGCTCACTGTTTATCTGCTGTTGCTCAAGCTGTTTGAACACATCTGTGCCGACCAGCACAGGAGATTAAAGGAAACAAACAAAAAGAGGTTTTAATCTTGGTTTCTCATGTGCATTGCGATTAAAAAAAATAAATAAGTCTTAGGTTTTAATGTAAGCGTATTTCTTTTTGATTTTTTGTGTTCTAAACTTTTTTTTCTCTTTCAGATGAAAACCGAAAGTACCTTTTTAAAAAAAATTATTATTATTTATTTATTTATTTATTTTTAACCATTTTGGGTAGGAAATTTGCATTGGCCAAAATTTTGGTCCGCCCTTGGTACATGAATACATATGGAGCATAGTATGCTTCATACAGGTACTTACAGTATTGTGGAAAAGTCTTAATCATATGAGAGAATTGAAATTAAAAAGCTATTCCACGGATCGTGGAATTGCTAGAATCCATGTATTTCTGTCTCTGCCTCTCTCTCTTCTTGGCTTCTCATTATCTGTGGTTTAGACTTGACTGTGTGCTTGTTGTCTTCAGGGCCACCGTAAGTACTTTAGTTGACAGTACAGGCTTATTTTAAGCGAAAGAGGCAAAGCTGCTCTAGGACTTGAAGCTACGTTAGTTCAGAAAGCAGGAACAAAGATGGTTAGGAGCTGTGTAATACCTTATATACTTTAGAATAAATCACCGCTTTTATGTTAGAACGTTTTCATGTTGGTTGTTTCTATATTTAATTATTTAATTATTTATCTATTTATTTTACACTATTTTAAAGCACCAGATGCCTCATATTTGGCATGGACGATATGACAAGTAGGGATCTCAGTTATATCTGTTTTCTGACATCTGATAAGTTGAAACATACAAAAAAAAATAGACTGAGTAGTGCCACATAAAATAAATAAATAAATGAATAAAATGAACAAACACTATGGATACACTTTTTATTTAATATTTGCACAGCACTAAATCTAATTACGCAAGACTAATAAGGACTGAAACAACATACCCCACGCAAGGATGTGAACGCAGACGCTTCTAGACGCATTTCATAACGCGATGCATGCGCAAGCTGCATTCTGAGCATCACCGCAAGGGGCGCTATAACGACAGTCAAGCCTGACCAAGCATTCTTGTACCGCCAACATGCTTTTTTAGCTGCCGTAATAGATGACCACTTAAGTCTCATGCAAAGATGGCATAAAAATATGATTTAACTATCACATTTCCAATCCAAGAGGAGAGGTAAAGCAGCTCACTCTCATCTACTGTCCACATTTAGCCCTTGAGGCTGCTGGAATAACAGTAGATCTCTCTCTGATCTGTACTGAGTGTTTTAGCCTCCACAGCATCATAAGAACATGCGGTGAGTTTGTACAGAAGGACCGAACGTTTGCAATGCGTTAACCGAACGTTCACATTTGCGCTTGCGTTTTTACATTGAGTGTTTCTGACCTTTTGCTCTCCTTGTAACAAAACATGCAGTTGGTCAGTGTTCTTTCACAGAAAAGCGTACTGTGATGTAATGTAACACAATGTATCATGATAAAGATAAATATATTAGAATAAAAGGGTGGGATATATAACTGCATTTGTCTTTATCATGATGGATTACATTACAGTACATTATATGTGAACATGTGAATGGACCAATATAAATTATCCACAGTTTAAAATAAATGGAATAAAAAACTTGTTCCCTTAATATACATAACCTCATCTTTTCCTTTTCCAGTACTAACATTTTGGAAATGCAACGTTTTATTACACAAATCCTTTACTTGCACATGTTTTGAGCATGCACCGATTTTGAAAGTTCATCATTTAAGTTGTAGACGTGTTGAAAAAAACAGCTCTTACATCCTGTTTGGGTCAATATTTAACGAGTCCGGTCAAACATTAACGCTGCTGTGGAGTTCAGTCCAAACCTTCAGGAGTACAGGAGCTTCAGAGGGGGGTTGTTACTGGAGTGTTTCCATTTGTAAAGTCTGCATACTGGCTGTGTCATTCACATTAGCCTGCCATGCTCGGAGTGTGTCAGCCTGCATTTGGGTTGATTGTTGTCACAGCAGATTAAATTGGACTCCTATTAGAAGGACAGTGACTGGCTTGGCAAGCACACCAGGCCTGTGGGCATTTCAAAAAGAAAAAATAAATAATAAATACGACACCCTGAAGGGCTAGATGCTAAAATATCACAGTACTGAAACCTTTGACATTTGCAGTACATGGATGGGAAGATGGCAAGGGAAGAAAATTGTTAGCCTGTTATTTTGGCTTGATGGAGGATTATGGCTAATGGGACAGGATGCATACTGAACAGCTATATGGCGTGTGCACATGTTCATGTGTGTGTTTTGATATCAGTTGTGGCCGTGCAGTAGTGTTCATTATTAATCTTCGAATGCTTATACAAATTTTTTTTATTTTATTTTATTTTTTTCGTTTTGTTTCAGATGCAGGCGCTACACACTGACTTATATTGTCTGCCAGCATAAAAGCCAATTGATCTATACACGATCTGTTCGCTAATGCCATTCTTTCATAGCACCTTTTGTCAGGTTTGACAGACTTTACAGCATGCTGGCAAAAATTAGTCAATCGAATAAGAAATTGTAATATCACTACGTTCTGTTGATTTGTTCAAATTGAAACGTTACTCTGCCGAGCTGGATTATGCTGTTGTAGCTAATTGAAAGAGGGTTGGCTGGAGATGCCTGACGAATTTGCTATCATGTAAGGATGGGCATTCCAGGCATGTTTAATGCATTATTTGAAAAATACTCCATGGATATTCAAAAAAATCCTAAAAACTGAAAATAATTTAAAACAAAAATGTCAGGTTGAAGACAAATTTGGTAGCATCTACAGGGATGGCATTTCAGTCAGTTTTGTAAAGCAATATTCAAAATATTTGGCAAAAAAAATGTTGTCAGTGCTTTTTTCATGATGTTTCCTAAGTGCTGTAGCTGTGCTTTGTACTATCTGTTATACTACGTGCCACTTGACCTCCAGTGAGCGGTAGCCTTTAGATGGCTGCAATAGTCTTTCTATGCTTCCCTCCTTGAACTAAACAAATTAGAGCCTGTGGTCAAATGTAAGAGGCAGGCCAGACGAGGGCTCTACACTGCAATGCATACAAAACAAATATCGCTTGAAGTTAATTGCACATTTGAAATGTACTATTGTTATTATTTTCCAAAAACGAAGTTGTGCCCTGCCGTAAGTAATTAGATTGAATGGGATTTTTGCCAACATTTCTGTGAAGCTTGTTCAGCCTTTTAACAGATGCTACAATAGAACACATCTGTGGGTGGAGCATGGATAATTCAATTACCCCTTTTCTCTCATCAGCTCCACCGTTCACATTTTAACACTTTTTTAGAAAAAGCTCTGCTGTGCCTTGAAGAGTTTTGCGTTTACTTAATCGTAAATCATGCACGGCCAGTTTAGACAGTGATGTGTTGGTTCAGCAGAGCTCCTGCTCACCTGAGAGTGTCTTTTGGATTTCTAATAGCATTGCAATGAATCAACCATGGCATGCCCTGGAATACAAAATGTGGATTGAGCACAAAATCAAAGGCTTAATTTTATGATTAAGGAAAGTCATTTAGATCTAATTCGGTCAATTCTACATAAGTCATACTGTGCGAGACCCCTGCTGGCTTGATTTTAGGAGAGCTGACGCTCATGCAATAAGAAGCAGGCTATAAAGGAGTCACTCTTTTCTCTTAATTAAAAGTGTTCTTCATTCACACGGTGTGTTGCACACAGTGACGAAGCACTTAACAGAAGTCCTTTATTGGTAACGAGGGATATTGCCTTCAGATCTTACTGTCTAGACATCGTGAAAGTGTAGATTAAGCATTTATTTGCAAAAAAAATACCTTTTTATACACTACCATTCAAAAGTTTGGAATCACTTGTCATATTAATAATTATTCTATAATAACTTCCGGTATAGATTGAAATATTGTTTAAAGAAATAATAAGAGTGATTTTTCTTATTACCCTGTAAAACGGCAAATTATAAATAAATAAATTCTCCAGTTTCCGGGCTGGTATGGTTTGGTTTTTGCCAGGATTTTTAATTCTGTGCATTGCTATTGGTTTAAAATGACTAGACATTGTTTCCAAAGGATTAGATAGGGGTGTAGAAGAAACATATCACCCAAGTTAAACTACAAAGTAAAACATACGGCTGTCTCTTCCTATACTTAGCTGTGATTCATTCATCTAAAGCGACATATGAAGCCTAGCATTTATCATACCGATCTGTTGCTGTTAGACATATTTGCATTAACCAGGAAGTCTTGCAGTGTTTTTGATGTCTCTTATCATCTCCCCTGAACCACTTGGATAAGCCAGACCTCTGCAGGTGCAAGAGAATGCAGCAGAGGATAACACCACCATAAAGGGATCACCGGTATCTTGGTTACGTCAGTATGTTTGCATGTGCATTCATGACCTAATATTAATCTGATGATGATCAGGAGAACTTTTATTTCAGCCATAAAAGCACCTTACTCTGGTTACCGTAGCCTGTGCATGGTCGTAATGGAGTGAAGCAGACTTCTAGTCCTGGAAGTTGCTGGAATTGTAAAGGCTCTGGTTTCTCGGTGTGATGTTTGGTTGCTGTCTGTGTGTCTTTTAGGATCATAACGGGCAAAAAAATAATTTAGTAAATAAAAGCTTGAATATATTGTCACATTACATTAGGTTAACCCCCTCTCACAGAAGCCGTTTCTCTCGGTTCTGTTTTGGTGGTCCCTCAATTGAACTTTGCATGTTTTTTCTACAATAATGTTGCTTAAATATGTTTATATGATTGAAATGTATCTGATTTAGGAAACGTAAAGTGAGCTTTTTATCTTTATAGGTGAGCAAGCAAGCAAACATTATATATATAAATATATCATTTATCTCTGCGTGACCATCTTTATGGAGAAGGCTAAAATGTTTTACCAGCAGAAGGTTTTCAGTCCTTATTGCTCACTAACAGCCCAACACAGAGTCAAAAGCATTTCACTCGCAGAGACAGCAGTGTCCTGGTTAACCTGACAAGAAAACGATGAGGGATATTATTTTTATTTGATTATATTAATTAAAAGTACTCAATTCGCCGGTGGCATAGCCAGTAGATGGCTTGCAGAAAGATAAAGGCTACATTGATTCTTTAATCAAAGTAAATACCAAAGCCACAACGCTCAGCTCAGATAATGCTAAGAATCAAATGTTGCTAAACATTGTTTTTACCACATGTGCGACTCACACGCAGGAAAAAAAAAGGTACAAAGCTGTCACTGGGGCAGTGCCCTTCTGGTCACTGGTGTGGTTCCCTCAAGGGTACATCTCAGTATCTTTGGTCAGGGAACATAATTGTACCAGAATCCAATGAAATTATATTTTCTAAGTCGTCTTGACTCCACACACCCCGTCTCGTCTCCAGGATTATTTTTATTGATCTGTTTAAAACATTAGGTTAGGGCAAGGTATAAAAAATATGTATTTTTCAATGACATAAGTGCAATAAAAAAAGTCTAGCTTAGTAAATGTACTCACAACAGAACCTGTTATTAACAGCATATTCTTTCTGATATCTCATGGTCTGATTATTCCCCCTAATCATACAGTTTTATTTCTGGCTTGTGCTGTATTTTATCTGATTTCCTTCCCGTGCTGCGTTTCGGATGCCTGCTACTACAGGCAAACATAACAAACCTGCGGGTTGGAAAGGAAACTCCATCAACACTTCCCAGGAAGCAGTGGCGCTCGCCAACTCGACCCCAAGGTGGGGATAGCTCTTGGTCTGTACAATACCCTGCTGTTTTGCATTATGGTTACTGCAATATGAGGGTGCTTATTCACATGGATTCCATGCCTTCAGCATATGGTCACCAAGGTGTTCTAGAGCATGTCTTCACTGAAGCTTAAGCAGAGGTAGAGAGCGCTTTTTGGCAGAAGTACAATTTTGGAAGCACCTCTCAGCTGTTTCTCTTCTCTGAAACAGAGAGGTTGGCAAAACCTCGTGCGGCGGCCGACAATCTGACCTCTCTGGCAGGTTTGGGCTCTCTGTAGGCTGGACGGTGTGGAGCTGGGTTACGGTCTGTTCTATAACAGCTGTTCCACTCTGAACAGATTGGCGCCCCGTGTGAGGAGCCTTCTGTGGTCAGCCACCTCCACCACCTCCGCTCCTATAGTAAGACACAGAGACTCAGCCAGTTCTTGTCACTTTCCTTTACGAACAGCCAGTGATGATACACAAGGGTGCATTAGAGTTTTAATTAGGCTGTGGAGGTTCTGATCCAAACCTGATTGTGGCCTAAGGGACCTGAATTGAGCCGGAAAAATTCTATACAGACTTACCAGCACCAATCGAAGACTGAATGATGGATGGCTCTAGTTACTTTAGCTAGTTGTATAGCCGTCACCTGTTTGACAAACTTGAATAGCCTATGTTATATATATATATAGCCCGTTATACTATAGCCCTGTTATTAGGTTTAAATTCCACTCATTAGTCGATCCTTTTTCAGAAATTCACAATAGTTTTGACAGGGCTGTATGTAAAACTTTTAGCAGTTGGCACTGGTGCAAGAAGTAAGCATAAATGTACTATTTTAGTACTGCAAGTACTTCCAAGTACTTCCGAGAAGTGTTCGTCTCCTTTCCACAAGCGCTTGTGCTCAACAAAATATTTCAATGGACTATTGCACAAATGTGACTGTGACCTCTTTGTATTTACAATATTTTACTATATAACTTGTAGAACCTTCTATATGTATCTCAAACAAAACCTCGTATCTCCCAATTGGTAACTTTACAGGTGAAGGAAAAGTCCACTTTACTTTTGATGCAAGTCTGTGGAACCAGACATATTTCTAATTTTGGGCTGTTTCTTTTGGCCCATTCATCACGAAAGTTTGATGAAATATAAATTACAAAATGTATTTTCAAATTGAAAATTTTTGTTTTCAAAAAAACAAAAAAAAAACCGACAAAAACGGAGATACAAGGTTTTGTTCCGGCAGCAGCGATACATAGATTTTATGTCTGTCTGTGCTGTCTAGTATGTCTGTGTGCATTTGCCTTTGTTATATTGATGTTATATTCGCACAACAAAGCTGGACAAACATAATCTTGTTCAGCTGTGCACTCGTGTAGCCTGAAAGGCAATAAAGCTCACTTTGACCTTGACTTTGACTTTGACTTTGATTTTGTGCGGGATAAATGTTCTCCATGTGCAACAGTAATGTGGCATTGTACAGCTCTGGTTTTATTGTGAATACAATTTCTATTGTGTTGGCTAAAACTTTGCTTTCATGCTGGCCTCAATGCCAACAAAAGTCTCCAGAGAGCCAGATTAAAAATGTTTTTTGTAATCAATACAGGGAGGAAGAATTAAGCAGGTAGAAAATGGATTGGGTGGACGAAGGCCAAAATCTGCTAAAAATGTGGTATGAGAAATCTGAATGTGAAATTTGTACCTGACACAAGCCTAATATGAAAAACAGGTGTGTATCTGCTCATATTGGACAAATACCTCCCCCACAGTACAGATATGGAATAATGTGTAGCAGTGTGTGTGTGTATATATATATATATATATATATATATATATATATATATATATATATATATATATATACGTATATATATATATATATATACGTATATATGAAGTTTGAAATATTGTTGCCATTATTGCATGTTTCCTCATGCTGTGTACTTATGACAGCAGTTTGCTATGGTATTGTGTGCCCATAGTGGAAAGCTCTAGAACTTCATGTGGAAGTGATTTTACAATGAGACTGTTATTTGAAGGATAGAGAGAAACGGTGCTTTTGTATTTGAAAAATTAGCTACATCTTTATTGGTGCTTGTCTATGTGTCAGGATTTTTGTGTTTCTACTCCTGGTGGGCCACTGCACTGCACATTTAGTGCTCCAGTACATCTGATCCAACTCATCAGCCCTTCCTGAGCTGAAGTGTGTTGAGGCAGGCAAATATACAGAACTCAGCTAGTCTGAGAAAGATGAACACTGGCATCTGTTTGAAGGGTAAAAGGACAAAAAAGGAAACTGTCTGTGTGACATAAACTTGGCCAGAATGCCTAAAAAGCGAGACAGAGTGCAGAGCACATTGATGTCTGGTTTATTGCATTGAGCAGGTGGTGGTAAAAGCCCTTCTACTAAAAGAACAAGGGTGTAGAGCTCTAATGTGATTAGGAGAGAGAGACAAAGAGAGAGAGAGAATATGGATGGATGAGTCTGCTCTCGTGTTTTTTATTCGCTTTTGGAAATGCAATTACCGCTTCCGTCCTGGAGGCCTCTGACTCGGAGCCAGGTTCGCCTCAATAAAGGCGGAGAACAGACAGCGTGAACTGATGGCCTCGCTTTTCTTCAGCTCTCATCTGCCTTTGAGTGCCTTTCAAATGAATCTCTACACACTCAGTCTCGCAGCCATGGAGCGCTGAAGCACGGCCAAAAGCGTGGTTTGTGAAAGGCTTTAGAACACAGGTGGTTTGGAACGCTCTGTATCTCAATTAGTCGATTTTTGTTGTGAATATTTTTGGTGGTTTTCCTGTTTTACTTTTTCACATACGGTTCCATCTAATCATGTCATGTGACTTTTTGAGTATCATGAGTTCTTTACATCTATAAATAAATAATATAATATTAAATATAAAGTAACACTTTGTTAAGGGAATGCCTATTGGAGATTTATTTGAATCTTATTTGTTTAATAAAGCCGAAATAGATGCCTGTAAATAGTTCCTTATGACCTGTATCAATACATAACTGTCACTTTAAATTTTTAATTACATTGTTAGTTGCTAAAATGCATTATAAACCCCTTGTAAATGCATAATATACACTTTAAGACCTAGTTTTGCATATTTTTGGGCCTGAAGGTATCAAGGAAATTCAAATGTTATTACTGAATGATTGACAACATTTTGATTCCTTTAGTTTCTAGGTAGTGTCAGGTTACCTCTGGCATTGTATTAGAGCTAATAAGAGTTTAACTACAAGACTTAAGTTGACTTGACATAGCCATTGCTGTGTAATGGTACAGTATACCAAGTGGTTGCTAAGGTGTTGCTAGAACATTGCTATGGAATCCCAGGTGGCTGATGGGGTATTGCTAGGCTGTTGCTATGGTATACCAAGTGGTTGCTAAACTGTTGCTAGGCCATTGCTATGGAAGACCAGGTGACTAAGGTTTTGCTAGGCTTTTGATACAGTATACCAAATGGTTGCTAAGGTGTTGGTAGACCATTACTATGTAAGTGCTAAGTGTTAAAGTTTTCAATATCAATTTGTGCCCCATATCTAAGGTGAAATAACAATTGTGGCTTTTGGGTAGCCAGAAACAAAATAATTGACAATAGCTTAACCAATTTTCACAGTAAAATGCAGTTAAGTTGAAGTTTTTTGTAATCAAAATAAAATGAATACACATACATGTGACATGAACTGACTTTTTAAAAACTTTAGCTTCTATTTAGTGATGACTAGAACTCTGTCCATCCAGTTTTTCTACCAATCTATATCTAAGATACCAAGAAATAATCAGCCTACAGGCCCTTCCTAAAATAGCACATAGGCCTAAGGGTAGGAAATAAATGGGTTCCTATCTGCAAAAGTATTGGACAGTGTACAGTTTTACTTGACACTAAAGTAAGGCTACATTTTGCCAGACAGCACAGCAATTATTAGTGGAGCATTTCTCTGGCAGTATCAGATGGCACGATGCTAATCACAATGCATCTGTCATTGCAATGATGCTATACAGCATTGCAGTGTAACATGATGGGGAAAACATGAAACTGTGGGCTGTGCTTCAGTGTATATGTTGGCTGTCATTGACCTACTTGTGTTCCAAGTCAAAGCCAGGCTGCCTAATGGGAAATTGTAAATAAGTAAGTAGGGAGGTAAACATTTGAGGTGTTCTCAATTTCTTATCAAACTCTTGTGATAACAATTTGATTAGGTAGGAGGACTGGAGCATACATAGGCATTGCTACAAAGACAGTGCTATTTTCTATAGTTTCACTAACCTCATATATCATCCTAATAGATGATTCAACATGGGAGGGTGGAGGTGTTCCAATGGAATTTTAGTCTGTGAAGATAAAAAGAGGGGAATTTCAAGATCTGCATTCATTATAATCCTTATAAATATTATAAATTGTGGTAAGCTCACTATTTAATAAGGTTGATAATGAATGCAGATTCTGAAATTTCCCTCATTTTATTTTAACTAGGATCATGTATCAATGTAAAAGATGACCCAACATGGGGGGGGAGTTTCCCATGGAATTTTAGTCTGTGAAGATAAAATGAGGGGTATTTTGGCATCTGCATTAATGATCAACCTTATTAAATTGTAATAACTTCACCACTTTATGATGCTTTGAAGATGAGTTCATGATTTGACACTTCCATAAGATTTTGGGAAAAAAACAACTTGGAATTAAAAATAAAGATACCTGTGTTAATTTACTCTAATCTAATTGGTCTACTAATGAGACACAAGCTGGCCGGGTTTAATATGACATTGAATGTGCTGCTGTGGTTTATATTTGTTGCGTCTTCTGGCATTCAAGCTATATAACCACATTTAACTGGATTTATAGGTTTTGGTGGAAATAGTGCCAATAACTCACCAATGTTGGGGTCTTGTTGTGCTGTAGCTGGGATTCAGATTAATATTATGTCATTTTCAGTCCCTTAATATTTATAATGGTATCAGTGACAATGTTTATCAGTCATGCCGCAATCTCCATGATGCACAAAGTCATATTTTTGGATTGTGATATATTTTGTCATGATTATATTATTACCTATTACCACTATTACATGTCTCTCACAAATAGTCATATCTTTAGCAATCCTTCTGCACTATCCACAGCAGTGCTGCTCAGAAAAACACAGATATCAGGCTGATGTATGAAGATGCTCTCCATAAAGAGGGATTACCAGCAGGACTTTAGGACCCTCTGTAGATTTGGGGTACTGTAAAAGCTTGTACATGCACCAGCTATTCCCTGGTGTTGGCAGTTTGTCTACTGGAGGGTCATTAGTCTTGTGGTGAGCTCTTATCCTATGTCAGCACTGCTCCCCAGAGACCTTGTAAATAATTAAAAGCACAAAGGCAGTCTAAGGCGAGGAACATAAACACTATGATAGTGGTTTATTTTAGGATATCTTGGCTTGGGGAGGGGTGTGTGTGTGTAGGGGGGCAGGGTTGTGTGGTAACTTTTGAAATATTAAGTGATTTAGCTGGAAGACAGATGGAAGATTTGACATGTCTGAACAGACGGTGAGTCATATTGATTGATGTTTGAATATATGCTATATTTACTGTTGGCTCTTAGCCATACACACTGCTGTTGATGACAATGAATTTGAACCAGTAGCCACCAAAAAGCATTTTTGCTTAGTAGCTTTTTACTTGCAATCATTGTTCTGAACATACGTGTCACTGATTGAAATATTTTTTTTAAATGTGCCCATTTCTTAATGTAGGATCTCTTTTCACAGATGATCTCTAACTGCTTTGACCCATATCATGCTATATGTGATGATGAAATGGACAAAAAAAAACACTATCAGTGGTTGAAGCCTGAGGCCATAGCGTTGAACCCACTACACTGCAGCAAATGTGCTTCCTCTTGAGCTAAACGCGCCAGACTCCTTCCCTACACCAAAGACCTGCTCTGAATATTTAGGAGATGCAGTAGCTCCCATAAGAGCTTTAAAAGACCCTGCAATGATGCCGAGGGAATATTTCATTTATTAGAGTGAGGGAGAGAGTGATTACGCAGAGTGCCTCAAGCAATCAACGGAGACCCACATGAAGAACTAAGACAGTGGGCCCAGCGTGTGCTGTCTCCGCTCCACGTCTCGCAGGATGTGCTGCATACAGAGTGATGGACTGTCATCCTGTCTCTCGGCCTCACTTAGATAAACATGATTTAACAGATTTCCTTTACCATTACACTACCAAATTGGACAGGAACATTTCTTGGCATGGCAGGTACACTCTATTTAGCTTTATTCTTCGTAACCGTTTAAAAGAATAGTTTGGTGCACAATTTAATATACACAACTAAATGGAAATGAATTTGTTTGTTTTCCATTTTTATCCGAAGAAGCGAACTTCAGACACCAAACATGTCTATGAACCCAGTCTCTGAGATGAGTCAGAAGCCAGGTTGGAGTCGGAGTCCAATCCGGAGGTACAAATACGAATCCTTTCTTGAATATGTGAGCTGCGAGGCTGAGTCAAGTCTCAAGTCAGTGAGGTACAAATCTTGTCTGAATCAAGTCTTGCGTCTCTGAGGTACAAGTCCTATACCAGTCTCTAAGGTGCAAGTCCTAATTTAGTCTGGAGTTTCTAAGATCAGTCAAATCTGGAGTCTCTGAGATGGGCTTAAATGTGAGCTGTGAGGCTAAGTCCTGGGTCACTGAGGTACCAAACTGAGTCAAGTCTCTGAGGTGCAAATCCACATCTAGTCTCGAGTCTCTAAGGTGACAATCTGAATCAAGTCCTCAAGTCTCTGAGGCATAGCTCCAAATCCAGTCTCAAGTCCAAACTGAGTCTCAAGTCTCTGAGGCACAGCTCCAAATCCAGTCTCAAGTCCAAACTGAGTCTCAAGTCTCTGAGTTGTGAGCCCAAGTCAAGTCTAGATTGTCTGAGGCATGAGTCAATTTTTCTTAACCAAAGATTAAGATCAAGTTTGTGTCTAGTTAAGCATGAAGGACTGATCCAAGTCAAGAGTCACTCAGCATGCGACACAAGTGCGACAGTGCTTGGCTGAACTGTTGCATTTTGGGTACAGAAAAAAACGGAATGTAGTTGTTTGCCAAAATATTCCTTTAATTTGAGTTGCCACCATTTTGCTGATTTTCTTCAAATCCACATGGTGCATGCTGGCAGTCTGACATGCATCCATTCCCATGCATTAGCCCTTGCATAGTAGATTTGAGAACCTATATTTCTGTAGCATAGCTTCAAAGCAGCGTTTGATAGAGATAAAGCCAAGCCCTGCGGCAATTTCTTGCAGTGAAGTGCCTCCACTAACTTTTCTTTAAATCTAATATTATCTCAGCGGGCATTACAAATGGGTGCCCTCAGGATGCCACAGTGTGGATGTTCAGAGTCCTAAAGTCATTTTCTAGAAAACACAGACGCATGATTGCAGTTTCATAGCGAGTAATTGGACTCTGTGGGACGTTCGTGTTCCGTGGTGCTGAAATCGCTTCAGCCCAGCCCGAGGAGTCCCACGAGCCGGCCAGGCTGCGTGACCCACTATCTGAATCCGCTCGGCTGTGTGTGCCGTTGGAGTTTTATTCTCTTTCTTTTTACTGGCCCAACCCTTCCCTGTCCACAGAGACTCCGGAGATGTCCTATATTTGTATCATCATTTCTCTAGGGCTGCAGGTTCACACAGAAATCCCAAAAACACACAAATCTGAAGACTCCACAGAAAGCCTGTCTGTAAAGTCCTCCTGTTTTCCCTCACAGTGTGGTCTTGCATTCAGGTTGAAATGGAATCTCATTTATTCAAACTCAAGGTATTAATATATTAATATTAGAGCTATCTATCAAACAGTATCTCTCCCTCTCTCTCTGCTTCCACCTTCATCCAGCCTTTTCTTTCTTTTCATGCCAGTAGTGGCTTCTAAACAGTCCACTGCACTTTCCCAAAATTACCGGCCTTTGATACAGGCTTTCACTTCAGGAATGCTCAGACGTACTGCCTGCATGAAGGTCAGCCTTTTTTTTTTTTTTTCCCACCTTCTTTCCCCCCACCCCCTCACCTGCGACTCCTGTGAAGAATCGATTTCCGCAGCTGCTGGAGGGCTTTGACTTCAGCATGGCAGACTTCTACTTAAGGGCTCAATTGCAGCGGTGCCAAACACCCCAAAGAGCTTTCTGTCTGAACCGTGGCGTCAGGGAGAGAGAGCACAGTCTCTGCTCTGGTTTCTTACTACACATACACTGCGCTCCTGAAGGAGATACACAGCCCCTGGCTTATACGCGTTCTTCGGGCCAACCTCTACTCTCCTCACTCTCTTTTTCTTCTTCTCTTTCTTCATTTGCCACT
The DNA here is from genome assembly GCF_015220715.1 of Pygocentrus nattereri. Taxonomy (NCBI): domain Eukaryota; kingdom Metazoa; phylum Chordata; class Actinopteri; order Characiformes; family Serrasalmidae; genus Pygocentrus; species Pygocentrus nattereri. Next base: position 16,362,516 of record NC_051217.1, read on the forward strand.
TACCCTCTCCAGTCTGGTGATTACATAAGCACTGGAGCTTTCTCCTGGCTAGGGGAGGATAATTGAAAAGGAGAGCGAGGATGAAAGCCACTCGTTCCATTCAGGTTTCTCTGCTTGGTGTAATAGCGCAGGGAGAGATACAGTGAGTGGGTAGGAGGAGGGTGAAGTAGGCCAGGCTGTAAAGCAGAGTTGGAGAGGAGTTTGACATATTTCTCGTCTCAGAGGCCTCAGATTGACGTCCTTCCGCTGTAATAAAGGCACCTAATGCCAGGTGCCACAGTGACAGCAGAGCTGCTGAAATAAGGTGCAATAAATTCCTCCCTGGTGCAAGAAAGAGCTTTGGAGAGCCCAGTGGAAGGAAGCTTTGGGCTGAATACAATATTATGATTTTTTTGCAGCCAGTTGAGCATGTATGTGAGAGTCTGGACATATTGATTCTCAAACCAGGCTGCAAAGACCCTATGGGTTGCAAGTTGGAGTAAAAATATGGACCGTCTCTGGGTCGCTGAGGACTTGTTTGAGAACCATTGATATAGGGTACCTGTTAAAATCTTGGAGACACAAAGTTGGATGCTTCACCTACATGGACTGTCTGAGATGTACACTGAGATGGTCATGATATATTCTGGTTATTGTACTGCCACGTTTACACAGTTCCATGCATCAGTCTGACTCGAAACAAACTTGTTTGTCAAGCAAAATCGTAGCTAGTCAGTTGCCTGCTCTGCCTACAGCACGGATTTCTGAGCAAGATGTCAAGTTAATGGCAGTAGGTCTTTTTGCAACGACCAGTTGTAATAGACCTTCCGTGTGCTTGTTACTGCTTGTTGTTGTCTTCTTGTGTGTGTAGCAGTATGTGGAGGTCTGTGATTGGCCACATGGGAGTACTTCCACTATAAAAGAAGACAGGGAGGCAGAATTTGGGGGCCTATTCAGGATTACGACCTATCTAGAATAGACCACAACAGAATGTGAGAGTGATTCTCTCTCTAGATCTGTTGTGAAACCAAATGCCTTTTCCAAGTAAACCAGCTTAGATTTAGAATGTTTATGTTTAAATATATATTTATTCATATTCTCAAGAAGTTAAGATAGCTAAGAAACAAAACAACAAATTGTTTTAGAACTATCTGAACCTGTAAAATAAAAAGAAACGTTACATTAAACGTTAATGATGTAAAAGTTATTCAGAGTGATTCAATGTGAAGTGGATCATTTTATAGAAGCTTACTCTTTTTTCTTTACAGTGGCGATGATGGGACCCAGAGGTCACAATGTCTAAAACGCAAATATAGCCATTTTATTTAGTGTCCTAGTTAATCAGTGAACCTACATGTGTGTCGTGTACATGTGTAATTCTGATAATGATAAAATAGAGGAAGTTTTCTTTGGGTAGTATTTTGCCTTACAACACCCTGCATGTACCGCTGCACCCTGCATGTACCTCTGAATGGATTTAATGAAATATTTTTGGCCAAAAATCTCAAAACTATCACAAAACAATGTCTGAGATATCTGGCAGCATATTCATAACCACTTCATGTACTAACTGTCTGTAAAGGAGCTTTTTGACGCATTTAACTCTTTGGTCATCTGGTTCCTATCGCCACCACTGTGAACAATTCCGACTCTAAGTTTAACTAGAACGGATGATTTCACATCAAATCACTCAGAATGACTTTGTCTACATTTTCACTGTTAGATTATGGAGAACTTTTTGAAAATCAGTAAAATTCCCCTTTAAATTATTGTAAACCAGTAAAGTCAGCTTGCTCATTTGGTTATTAGAAACATTTTAAAAAGCTAATTTCCCAAACTTTAGAATGTTTTTGTGTCTCTTGTATGAAGCAAGCATCAAAAACACTGCAAGACTGCTAAAATCCATAGACAGCAAACACCTGAGATTCTTGCTGAGATTACGGTTGACCCAAACATAAGCACGGCTTTGTACACTGTCTCTGTTTTCTGATTACAGTGAAAATGGTGGCGGATGAGAGCGATAAGACACGGGCACATCTGCTCCGGATATATAGGACTAAACCTTCCTCAGAGTGCAACACCATCGCTTTTCCTGGCTTTTAAATGGCACAAAAATCTATTTGATTTGTTCTTTTTCCTCTTTTTCGCTCTTTCTTCTGACTGTCTTGCTTGATTTTTTTGCTAAAGCGCTGATGCAGACTAATAGGATTGCGTGGCGGCTGACAGGGGGCTGAGCGGTGCTGTCTGAGCTATCAGCTGATGCCTATCTGGCTTTTCTCTGCATGGACTTGAGCAGGTTTTGTGTTGAATAGCGACAGTCATCGTGTGCCAGAATTGTTTCCATGCTGCAATCAGTAAACTCTAGCTGAGCAAATCTCTGAGTACTGAAAACACGCCAGCTCAAGACTGAGCGGTGTGATTATTTATTTAGGACAGACTTGAGTTTGCAAGGTTAAGAACGAGGGCCAAGTCAAATGGCAAGCTGCCTATTAATCATCTTTGACCAGCAGTTAATGCATAATTGAAACTTCCGGCCTTGACAATGAGGTCTTTTGCAGGACTGCTTAAATTTGGTTGCTTTGTAAACGCCCCAAACACAGGCCCTACTGACACAGTGAACAAAGTCAGAGCACCGAAAGGCAGCCCAGGGGGGCAGGAGTGGAGCACAGTGCTGCAGAATGAGTGCAGGGCATTTGTCTAAGTATTGTCCCTCCCTGCCCTGTTTAAGCTCAGGTGCTGCAACAACCATACTAGCAGCTTAGTTTGATCCTTTTTCTGAGTGACATTGTTTAATAGCCAATTGGAACTGTTATTTATATCAGACTTTAGACAGTGTTTTCTATTTAGATCAAATTATAAATGCAGTACCAAAATACATCATTCAGAACTGAATTTGGTTTTACTGACCACGTAAGATATCACTTATGATATTAAGTAAACTAGAAGAGGAAACGCCTTCTTAGCTTTAATACTTTAATGAGCAGTTCCACCAATTTTTCATAATTTCTGTATAATTCATTCAGGGAGATGTAAATAAAGTCAGGCATAGTGGTTTGAGGTGGAATGATTAATTGTGGAGAACTTTTATTGCTTGCATGGTGACCTGAGTCATGTATTTGTGCTGTGGACATCATATATATAGCCATTTATTGTAATATCCAAATGACCAGTGAACCTAAACGCAACTTTACACCTACATAAATTTGTATATTTAATGTTAGTAGTGGTAAAATGGAAAATATGAAAAAGTATGTTTTCCCCTCTGAGGTACAATGGTGGGAAGAAAGGAAAGTGTTGACAATCTTCGTGGCTTGGACTGTTATAGATTTACAATGATGTCTATGATTTGTACTGTATGTATGCACAGACATGTCAGTATAATTCTGTGTTGCCTGTCCCGTAAGCCCATGCCTTAGAATCTGGTGCATCATTTTGATTTTTGGCTCTAGAACTGATGTGAGACTCTCAGAAGCATTGCAAGGCTGACAGAGAGAGTTAGGCTGACTCCGCAGACAACAAGAGCAAACAATTTAACAAGCGTAGTAGCGGAGAGACGTCCCAAACCAAAAACAACCAGCCTGCTTTGAGCGCGGAGAAGAACAGTTGTGTTATGCCGGAAATGTTAGCCTGTCTGTCAGGCAGTGCCAGAGAACTGAGAGGAGCTTTGTAAATGTGAACAGCATGCAGTTTTCCTGCCTGCATGGTGATAAGGATGCACATGCTCCTGTGTCTTTTCAAGTGGTTTGAGGAGACTAGCTGTTAACTATGTGTGAGGGGCAACCATATGGATGCCACTGTGGTGATATTTTGGATATTACTGGTATTAAAGACATAATAACAACTTTATCTTTGGACTGACCCAAACACTAATAAAATAAGAAGTTTACTGATAGATGCATTATTATGTATAGCTTTTGTTAAAATGTCTTATTCGTCACTGCTGCATCAGAAATTCCCCAATGCCACATTTATGGACTACGTAGTTAAATTCATGTAGTTTCTGTTTTTTTTTTTGTTTTTTTTTTTTGCCTCGAGACTAATCAGTTATGAGATATTCCTGGAATTGTGTGTGTCTTGACATTTATGTTGCTAGAGTAATGAAAGTGTATTAGGCCCAACTCGTCTAAATCTTGTTGTTCATTAAAGTTCAGCACCTTCAAACTGAGGCGCTTCCAGTCACTCAGGAGAGACGATGGTATTAAAATTTGGGTGGGGGGGGGGTTCAACTTTTCTTTTAATAATTCAATAGAAACTTTTACTGTAGAGAGTAAAAAACAGTACATAATCACAATGCACATCATCTGTTATATGGCGTTAGGGAAGGAGTTTCATGGCCTAAAACATAACAAAAATAACTAACAGTACTAATTCTTGGTTTAACAAGGTCCCTGATGTGTTATGACCACCTTCAAAGTCCAGCCAATCAATTGACTGTCTGAAAAAAGGCTGCACTGAAAACTTTTGTTATTACCCCAATGGTTAGTTTAAACTAATGAGGCTGTTTCTGACTGGGGGAATATTATTTTGGCTGATTGCAGTTCTGATTGCTTTGACCTATTTATGATGTTGGCCGGTTTTTTATTGACCTTTTTTTTTTTTTTCAAAGTTACAGGCAAAAAGGATGTCTGTTTGTGGTATAATGAATGCACGGACATACTGATGTACATCAATGCTATAAATATGCCTTCAGATTTGTGGTAGGGGAGCGAATATTCACCGGTTCCGATCACCTCTGCTTCTAACCTGTTATGACTGTACTTGGCTCATCTAATGAATCAGCGTAGGTCATATGCATATACCTATTGAAGCTCTGCTGAGCTGCCATGGTGAGCAGTGAGCTGTAGCCTGTTTGATATGCGCACATGTCCTCTTTTCAGGTACCATGTCTCTTCAAGGACAAAACCTGTGGTCAGTGTTGGCATGGTTGTCTGTAGTGTTCATGTAGTATCTTCTACAGGGCAATTACAGAAAGGTGTAGATGTATGTAAATTAATGCACCTTTGGTCTTTTCTCCAGGATGATTGGAGAGGAATATAAAATTAGATAGTGGTTTCATAGGTCACCATCGCCGTCCCTATCTATAGTAGGGTCAATTAAAATACCAGTCATGCCGTGTGAAAAAGAAGGGAGGAAATGTGTAATAAGGGCGCGACGCAAGGACGGAGTGATTATTGGGGGGGGAGCGGTGTGAGTAGACTGAAGTATATTGTTTTTGTGATATTTGCAAAACAGGTTGGAAGTCAAAAGTTTACCCAGCTTAACCACTCTCAAATTAAGCTAATTAATCCAGCAGTGGAAAGAATGCGTTCAGAGGTGGAATTAAAGCATAACTTTAAATATTTGGCCTAACTAGCATGTAATATGTTCTTTGTTATGCTGTGCAGTTTTCTGTAGTGCAGCTCTAAATCCCTCATATTGACCAGTTTCATAGATTTCACAATGTTATATCCTTTTCATATTTTCATTCATCCATGTTCTCACTACCCAATACCCAGCATGCATTATGCAAAAAACTTTACACCATCATTGAGAAATCCTGTAGCGTCAGCAGTCCAGACCGCTAGCTTAGCTACTGATATATGTGCTAAAGAAACGTCTGGCATTACATTAATAAAAAAAAGTGATTGATTTTCTTTGTGATTTGTTCAGCACAAAATGACACGAGAGACAAGTTTTAGTCTATCAACCAGAAAAAAAGAGCCAACCTCAGTTAAAGATAACCAGGTAGCCATCTTGCTGACTTTAGCTTGTTGTGTTTAGATGAGTTGCGCTCTGATGGGTCCATTTCTCTCCATTGTAATGATGGTTTGAACTTGAACTATTTCAAAGTTGCTTTTACTTTCAAAATACATCTTTAAAATAGAGAGGGAACAATCAGTGTTTTTGGGGTCGATACCCATCGGATGTGATTTTAATGCAGTGGGACACCAAGTCTGAAGGATTTTTCAGTGTAAACACTCTGAAAACTTTTAAGCGCTGCAACTGAGCGGTGCGTACACTGGATACATCCCAGTCCCACTGCCTCTTACAAAAGTGAGCTATAGCTGCATAATGAGCAAGACTTCATGTATTTCCACAGCTCAGTGGGAGGAATTCGAGGCTGTGTTTCTGCTTGTTGCTCCTCTCATTAAAAAGGAGCGAATTAACTCAAACATTAGTCATGATAACGTGCCTGTTTGAGCTGAAAATCATCCAATACCAATACATGGCCTATAGATCGTTCTGTCTCTACTTTAAACTATATAAACGCTCGCTCTACAATCTACTGCAGTGCAGCTGTAGTATGAGAATAGGCATGTTTGCAGCACATGTAGCAATGTTTGTTCATTTTGACTGGAGTCAAAATGGACTTCTTAAAAAATAGCCTATATTATTTTAACCAGAAGGATTTATGTTTGGAGCAGCACTCAAAGAACATCTGTGATTGGTCTGGATCAGTGATTGTTTAGAGGCTCATTTGCATATTGCTCACCTTTTGCAGTATCGGTATTAAGAAAGCCGATATTGTGATGGCAATGAACAAACACTATATTGTGTGGTCCCAACACACGTGGTCCTGTAAAGTGATGTCTAATTACACTGCAAAGACTTGTGTTACTGTGACAATCATCTCAGCTCTGTTTACCAGTCTATAAGATGCAGTTCACAATACGCTCAGCTTGATGAACTGCAATTAGAGCGTGTCCGTCTGCTGCTGCATAACCGCGTATGTGTGTGTTTACGTTTCTGTCAAAAAGATGCCTTTTTCCCTGTTGACGAAACAAAATTAGCAAGTTGACATTGTCAGGCAGGAATGGGGGTCTAATTGAAGAGTGTCTAGGAGCGTCCAGACACAGTTTGGAGTCAAGTAGCATGAAAGGCCAAGAGATACAGAAGAGAAAAAGAGAGAGGGAGAGAGACAGAGGGTGAGAGAGGGCTCATTTGGAAGATAATGGGCAGTGCTGGAGTCGGTCATGCACACTGATAGTGCTCATCCTTCTGGTCCACAGCGTACTGGAGTTAAGTGGCCTAAAACCACTTTTTAATTTTGTTTATGCTCTCACAGAGCTGTTGGACAGGCACTGTGATGGCAGTGTTTATAGCTGAGTTTAATGGAAAATGTCACAATGAGAGAAGAATCAAGAGCATCCTGAAAACCCTTTGAATGATATAAGTCTGTACGCATTTTCTGGCAATTACACAACAACAACGTTTACATACAGCCTGATAATCCGTTAATAATCTGACTAATAGCTCAATTGGAATAGAACATGTCCATGTTTACACCTCAGTCGGACTAAATTGGCCATTCGGAATACAGCTTCTATCTGATTGATCAAGGTGGGTAATCCCGTAAATAATCAATTTAATAGAAGAATAAAAGCCACGTAAACGCCTCTGTCCGATTACATTCCCCATCGAAAAGTTTCTGGGCATGTGTGTTTGCTTTATAGCAAAAGTTTATAATGTTCAACATGGTGGGAGCAGAAACTGGTCTGCAGAGGAGATGAAGTTTATGCTTTGAACTTTAAAAGAGGACGGTGGAACGGGCATCCAGCTTATGTGTCTCAGAACATGACGTCTTCCTCTCTGCCTTCTTTAAAAAGTGCATGTGAAGTATGTTTTTCTTAGTCTGACATCATTTTAAAGCAATTTAAAAACACAAGCACTGCTCACTGCTGCTCATCTCATTCTGACTGGACTCATGTGATGCTCGTTGTCATGGTAACATCTACACTAAGTTGTACTCTACACATGCGTGTATTTTTTGGTCGGATTGCTAGTAGTGTACATGAAAACCGATTTTTCTTTAGATTATTGAGTAGAGTGAGCATATAAACACCTCAGTGTTAATCTGAGTGTATTAGATCAGATTGCCAACAATCTTTGAATGTAAACACAGCCAGCATTGAATATCAACAAAACCCTTTCAGAGAATAAAACATTCTTTCCCTACATGTTTAAATAAAATCCTGCCATTTGAGGATCGTGGATCTTTCCATGATTATACTTTTTTTTTTTTTCTTCCCTTAATGGAAAAGACAGCGTAGTGTCCCCAAACTTTTCACGGACAGTCTGCTCTTTTCTTGCTCATATCTGTGAGTTTGGACTACAGATCAGAGGGAAGGTAAGCAGTCTTCAAGGCTCCACATGCACATTTCTGGCCCGGGTCCCTGTCCCGCAGCCTGGCTGCATTCAGCTTGTGCCTGGAGAGTTCACACGCTGCTCTTCAGCCTTCAGCCCCAGCGTGGACTCAGGAGCCCAGCCAAACAGACGGCCATTTAACCTTCCAGAAAGGCTCCTGGGTCGGGCCCTTCGCCTGCAGAGAGAGAGAGAGATCCTGGAGGGAAAGCCAGGGAAGGAGAGAGGGAGAGCAATATCACCCTCATCCCAGCACATTCACTAATCAGAAAACGCTGGTCTGGCTTTATGGCATCGATTCACATCTGGATGTGTGCAGTTTATTACAGGCTGCAGGTTCGTTTATGGTTTCAGTTCATTTATTTTACTTTATGTTAAAATTATCCACTGCGTAAACAAGACAAGTGAACAAAAGCTAAACTCAGTGGCCCAAACCTTCATTATGCAAATCAGACAGCTGCTGCAGTGTAAACCCACACAGCCATCAGTGGCCTTAAATCAAACGACTTCCTCTTAATCTTTCTGTCTTTCTTTAACTCTTCGTTCTTTTTTTCTTTGGTTCCTGTTTTTTGTTGTTCCTTTGTTCTCCTTTTTCTTTCTTTCATTGTTTTCTTTCCCACTCTCCATTTTCTTTTTTGTTTGTGTGTGCTCCCTCTCCCTCTTCTTTTTTTCTTTCTTCTCTTTTTCTCCCCTTTTTCTTTTTCTTCTCTATCTCCCCTTTTTTCTTTCTATCTTTATTTTGCCTTTTTTCTTTGTCTTTATTTTCCTTTCTTTCTCTTTGTTTCATTTTATCACTCTCCCTCTCATCTGTCTTTTTTCTGTCTTTCTTTTTCTTTGTCTTTCTCTTTCTGTCTTTCTTTCATTCTTTTTCTTTCCATCTTTCTTTCCACTGTTCGTTCTTTCTTTTGCCCTTTCTTTTCCTTTTTCTCTTTTTTTTCCTTTTATCCATTCTCATCTCTCTTTCTTTCTTTCTTTTCTTTTCTTTTCTTTCTTTCTTTCTTTCTTTCTTCTTTTGCTCACTTTCTTTCTTTTGCTTTTTTCTTTCTTTCTTTCTTTTCCTTTTTCTCTTTTTTCCTTTTTATCCCTCTCCCTCTCATCTTTCTTTCTTTGTCTTTCTTTCTTTCTTTCTTTCTTTCTTTCTTTCTTTCTTTCCACTGTTCTTTCCTTATTCTTCTGTTCTTCATTTTATTTTTTTCTATCCCCTTTTCCAAATGGTGGTTTGGAAAAGAATGGTTCAGAAGTCCATCATTTTTGATTGGAGTATCACCTACAATCACAGCAGCTGTCCAAGTTCAGCACAGCAATCTGTGCACTTTACTCTCTGCCTCTCTCCTCACGATTAGCCGTATGCTGCATGCTAACAGATCAGAGCTGCTGTTAAAGGACTTTAATTAAACACAAAGACGGGAAGGAAATGGGAGGGGAAAGTTAATGAAGACGAGGAGACGAGTGATTATGTCACGTCTGGAGAGGCTGATCACTCTGGATGTGTCAGAGGACGCGAGTGTGTAGAGTGACTCTCCAAACATCGATCATTCCTGGATCAGTGCAAACAGAGTCCTGATGCTGAATGTTGCAAAAAATCTGCCTTGCAAACAGCCATTTGCACAAAATATTAAGATATCAATCAGCTCATTGATCTATGTGTCCTGAAAATGTCAGCAAATAATCTGCATCGATTCCCGGAACATTCTGACTTGGTTTATTTGCTTTTTTGGGCTGCTTTTCCTCTTTTAACACTGATCAGGCTCATAGATCACAGACTCTGTTGACAAGTGCTGGTCAGAGATGGATGTGGATATTTGAATACATGGATGTTCAAACTTTGTTTTGTTTTTGTACTCAAATAAAGAATATACCATTGGGGATAAAGGATGATAATAAAACGAATCATAATGAACTTTTTTGTTACTTTTAAGTGCACTTTTGACTGTGAACTGCAAAGCATGTGGGGACACAAGCATCTGATATTACTTCTCACAATAAGCGAAAGAGCAGAGTTATATTCAAAGAAATATATGGCAAAAATGTTTTGTCTCAGTCTTTTAGGCCATCTGGCAATGTGATTATTTATTGTTGTATATTGCTGTTGTCCGAACAAAACCTTGTATCTCCATTTTTGTCAATTTTCAGCTTTTGACATAATTTGAACAAGCATGCTGGTCTTTACATTGTGTGTAAATTTCATGAAGGATGGACCAAAATAGATGGCCAAAAATGACATGGAAAAACATCTGGTTCCATTGACTTACATTAAAAGTAAAGTGCGTCTTTTCCTTCTCCTGTAAAATTACCGTTTTGGAGATACAGGGTTTTGTTCCGTCAGCAGTGATATATTAATCTTTAAGTGAAATTCCATTATTTATTTATTTGTTTATTTATTTATTTATTTATTTATTTATTCAAAATTCTGCATAATTAAATTTTTAAGATCAGATGATGTTTGGTGAACAAAGTCATTCAGAGTGGTTTGGTGTGAAATGCTCTGTTGTAGAGAAACTTATCCCGTCAGAGTTGTTCACAGTGGTGATGCGAACCAGAAGTCTGATGCATTTAATGCTTCTCCAAGTTACCCACCTACAAATTATATTTGCATCACAGGCTAAACAAGCCCTGGCGTCTGAAGTTTCTCTACAGTGCACCATTTCAGATGCTGTTGTGACAATGTAAAATAAATCTCGTTGGGAGTATTTGCATACTATTTGTTTTAAACATGTAGATATTCAAATAGTACAGATGGTTGAAATGCACCAGGACTGCATCCAGTGCAGGTGCAAAACGAGCAGGTTCTCCCGTTCAGCTGATAGATGCCTGGCTGGATCTCTGCTGAATACCTGCTGCTTTCACTCAAAAACTTTCTGACCTAAAAATGAAAGGCCTGTCTGACACGTCTCCCTGAAGAAAAATCCTTTGCATCAAAAACCTTTGCTTGTGGAGGAAAAACAAAATGGATTGAGGGCTGGTGAATTGAGATGTCACTTTTTGTTCTTACTCTGCTTTCCTCCACATCTCTTTTTCTCTCTCTCTCTCTCTCTCTCTCTCTCTCTCTCTCTCTCTCTCTCTCTCTCTCTCTCTCTCTCTCTCTCTCTCTCCTCTTTGATTTTATAAGTGGGCCAGTGAAGCTTGCTTCAGCAGAATATTTATTTACACACACACTGCTCTTTTTTGAGGCAGTCTTTTGTAGCCGTATGCTTTATTTGCTCGTCTACAGCTCCTTTTCTCTGAAGTTCTATAGAGGACAGCCTTTAGGACCAGCAGCTGCTTTGTCAAAACTTTATTGTCCTATACAGGTAGGAGTGTGCTTTGTGTGTGTTTTGAAATATTTGTCAAAATTCAACATGACAGTTAACCTCAGGCTTGGACTTCATTTTGCAAATATTATTGTGCGGGGTTCAGATTTAATGTTCACACTCTGCTTTAATGGTTTTTGACCTCCATTTCCACACACTTTAGTTAAAGTGGAATTCAAGTTCAGTTTTATAGAGCTGATAATTAGGAAGTCTGCGTCAGATTTTGTTTTGTACTGCTCTGATAACGCCTGTCATTTTGGCTATGAAATTATCTTGGATGATGTCTAGCTCTGGTTTGATGGTAGTCTGACTTGGACAGAAATTTGTCAAGTGGGGACAGGATGTTGTCAGTCTACAGTTGGGTTTAGTTTCTACCTACAATATTTGTGTCAAATCAGACCCAAATCTCTAAGGATAACTATTTTGTAAATGTTTTTTTTTATCAGGAGTATGGAGTTCTTTTCTATCTCTGGTTCATGGGGGTCAGATTTGGAAAGAATTGGGTCAGACTGCAGTCAGTTAAAGGTAGAATTCTGACAGACTGTCGATGGGTTTAGACAGAATTTTGTCAGTCAGGTTGGGAAAGAAATTGTTGGGCCGCAGTCGAATTCAGGCTGATTTCCAACGGGCCGCAGTCAGCTTTGGAGAGAATTTAGAGAGAATTTTGTTGGGCCAAAGCAGAGTTGGGACAGACGTTTACTGGGTTACAGTTCAGTTCAGTCAGAATTTTTTTTTTGGGCCACATTTGGTTTCTGACAGAAATTCTGAGAATTTTTTCAGCTGGAACTGATTTTTATCTGTCTACAGTCAGGTTCATACAGAAATTTGTTCTCAGGCTTTATTCTGGTGTGGTTCAAAATTCCAGACCAAATTCCAGATACTGCATTTAAAGCTCTAGTGTGTGTGTGTGTGTGTGTGTGTGTGTGTGTCCTTTCTGTTCTGCAGCATTAGCTCACCGTGTCCCTTGCCATCAGTGTTGTAAACATTATGTCAGGTTTCCCTACAGCACTGCACAGATGGTTGATGAAGTCCTGCTCTGCTGCTCTCTCTGCTGCTTGTTCAGCAAAGCTCATCTCTGTTAGTGAGGCACCTTCATTAAGCTTCTTCACTCTACACTCAGCATGATCAGCCAGGTTATGGAGTTCTGCTCTGGTTTATGAGGTGGTCATGTCATAGTTCACTCGAGCTTAGATGGGTTTAAAGTTCTGTTATAGTTTGCATGAATGTGTATTACATTTCTCTTTATTTTTTTAACATATTTTAATATTTTTTGGGGTCTGCAGCAGGTTACAGGATGATTGTGTTTTCTTTGCTGCAGTCAGTTTGAAATTGAGTAGCGGGTTTAAATCCTGTTGCTATAAAGCCCTAAATCCCAATGTGAAAGTCATACACTAACAAAGAAAGTGTATGATTTTTTTGGTGTGCCTATAATGGAGTTAATGCAATAACTTGAATCAGTTGTCTGTTGTGATTGTTTATAACAACTTGTAGTGTATTGTACAAGATGAAAAATATATTGTTTACTGTATACTACAACATGTGAAAGTAAAGAGGAATTCCACCAATTAAAAAAAGATCAGTATAATTCAAACAAAGTCACTCAAGAGTGGTTTGATGGGTTGCAATGATTACAATATAAATATAGCCATTTTATTTGATATATATATAATATAAAATGTGTATATGTATAAAAACAAGTTTCTTTGGGAGCTATTTTTGTCTTGCAACACCCCACAAGGCAGCATATTTGTAGGTTTAGATGTGTTGTGGGCTTTGTATGTCTGGTTCTTAACCATTCTGAATGGGTGAATTTCTCTGGAGTGGCTGTTTCACATCAGACCACTGTTCAGATCCTAATGATTTTATTATGCATTTTGAAATTGGCGATATTCCTCTTTAAAGGCACATCAATTTTGTTGTGCACTTGTGTTATTCAGAGTTGGATTTCCAGTCACAAATTAAGCCTGAGCTTCTGGTAAATTATACCATTTGTGAGAATGCACCACTGAACAGTTGTTAAAGTCTAAAAATAGACTCCATAAGTGACTGGAAACTTCTTTGTGACTGGAAGTATTCTATAAATGCTTCTCCTGTGTATCAGTGTCTATATCAGTGCAATGGTTTCAGTGGCTCGAGTCCATTATATCTGTAATTGCTGGTCCAGTATTGGATTTTTCTCCTATAATTCAAGATGAGAGATTGAATCAGTCCTGATTAGTCAAGCGGTCAGTATTGGTTTTTGGCTCTCTGCTGACCGCTACCATCCAATCATTTCCTATTCTGAGTCCTACTCTTTAGCTTAGCCTTATATTTTTATAGGCCTGTGTTATGAATTAAAATCTTTTGCTGGTCTGTATTGGCGAGCCATCAAGAAAGGTTTAAAGTGATGGTTCGGCCAAAAGTCAGTAAATGTGGACAAAAGTAGGGACAACATTTTGGTTTTAATTTGACCATCTTTTTAGCTATGCAACATACTCAGCACATATATTTGAGATTGCTTGGTTTGAGAAACCATTTAAATGCATCTTGCACTGTGCTAAATGGTGGGGTATACATTTTTATCACTTGTTAGTTACATTAGCCTCATCGCTCTAGTGCAGAACTTGAGGGTGGGGTGGCTGTTGTGTACATCTGATTTATTTGCTTTAACGTTGAAATGTAAATGTTCAGAATGTGCTGCTATTCTACATTTTGATTTGGATGGTAATATAGCAGTGTATAAGATGCAGTAGTATGTAAGTATGCAGTAGTAAGGTATGTGAGTGTAAACATGTTATGCCCTGAAATCTGCTCAGTCATTTCTTATCTTTGTTTGCTTTGGCCATATTACTGCACTGTATCACTTTATCCAATAGAGTCTGAGCTGACAGCGGAGATAGCGGGATGGGAAGCTTCAGCTAATGAGTTTTTTCCTGTCAAACAGTGCAAACAAAGGGATGTGCTACCAAATCCTCTGCCTAATTGGGAGGAGATATTGCATGAACCAGAGAGGGTTTTTTTTGTTACTCTATTGTGTAACTCTCCATGCCCTGCGGCATGATTAATGAAATGACCTCTATGGATGAGAGGACATGCACGCACAAAAATGGGTGTACACAAGAATGGTGATGGTTACTTTCATCGACTTGTTTAATACTATAGCCAAGTAGTGTTACGGCAAACTCTAACAATTTACTCTTATCGAAGTTTTTATTTCCCTAAAAAATTGTATTTCTGGTGAAAAGTGCAGTTTTTCTGAGGACCAGCAAAATGTCCCCACAACTGCAGAATTGTATCAGGAGATTACATTATATATTTTCAAGTTTTTTGATATTTTATGATATAAATACCTTAGGTCTGCAGCTCCAATTATATACTGCATTGCATTGACTTATTGCAAGTCCTCTAACAACATAGGCCCTCAAACTTCACAGCCTCTAGAATTTCTGGCTATGTCTAGGGCGCATGAATAGCATAAGATGTGCTTTAATCATTGGTGGTGGTTTCCACAAAAGATACTGAATGAGAACCTTTTGGAACAGACTGAGGGGTTCATTAGTGATACCAGGGTCATTGCTACTGGGAGACTGGGAGGCCTTTTTAATTTTATGAAGGGGGTGTCTGCTGCCAGCAGGGAATTCTAAGAGAGAATGCCTCCTTCTCTCCCCCAAGCACAGCAGCAGCTCACTGTCATTCTTTATATATCTCATATTATATATTAAACAGTGTTTAATTCTTACTGGCCAATCATAACTAAGAACACGTTACCCAAACACACAAAAGGAGACACGTTTCAAGAGCAGACATGTTGGTTTCATTTTTGCGTGTTAGGAATTCTTTCTTCAGTAGCTTTCGAAAAGTGGGCGAAAAGATGAACGTGTAATGTATCATTGTTGCCAACCAAGACAATCAGCTTTCATTTACTATGCATCTGAAATTGGTGAAGAACACATTGCTTTCTGTGAACTGTCATGCTATGAGAGCTAAACAGCCACCTTGAAATTATACTGCAAGTGGCAACCAAATGGGGTCCAAGCACTATGCACTTTATGGAGCCTGTATATTGGCAGAAAGTTTGTGTTGGCCTTGATTTGTAACAAATTTGTGCTCTCAAAAGCAGGTGTTTGCTAGATTTTACACCAGCAAACACTACAATTTTTGGACATGACTTGTGTTTGCATAGTTGTTGAACTCCACAGAAATTGCCCCTGTATCTTAGTCTGAGTGTAGCAGTGTATTTCTCCTAGGAGAACCTTTCTCATATTTTTTCCCTTAGTTTTCAAGTTGATAAAGTGATAAAGAAAAGCATCGGGATTGCAAAAAACAGACAAGATGATCTATAAGCTCCTGGCCACAGATATCTGTGCCTAGTGGTATAAAAGGTAGGATCTCATGTTATTTGGATAGTCTCCTATAGATTTTCTACAGATGTTCAAGTTGTTAACCATCTATCACTTAAAACTCTGATTCTAAACAGTCATGGGGTTAGGATTTGCACCAAGGTTAGGGCTAGGAGCAGGATGAGGGTTGGCTTTAGGTTTTGTGTTAAGGTTAAGGTTAGGATTCAGAGCCAGCTTTGGAGTTAGGCAAAAATTATGGTTGATTTAATTTGATATTTAGTTGAATATAACTTGAAAGTAAATTATGAAGCATTTTGGCTACAGCTCTGTGCAATAGGCTACATGTTTGTTTCCATACACTATTGAATGTTCATTTTTCAGATTTTTTTGATGCTGTACTGAAATTGTTACACCCATTTGGCCCTAAAAACAAATGTGCTCACTCAAAGGCTAAAAACAAATGGTCTCACAGACTGTTACATGCAGTTAACTTGCTCTGCTCAGCCTTCGACTCTCTCTATACATTATAACCTTGTTTAATGCAAAAGGACGGTGGCAGTGAACGATCCGTCATGCTTTTGTACTGCTATCTCTATTACTCCATCCCCATTTATATCCCTCACCTGTGGCCGCGGAGGCTTTAAATTTTCCTCAACAGAGCGACAGCACTTCCTCTCCGTTCTAAACACACATCTTGCTCTCTCAGAATCTGGGCCCTGTCTTGGGAAGTGATTTGGGATTTGGTGGTCCTCTGATGGTGCAGGAGGGTGAAACTCATTACTTCTCCACTCTGTTTTCTCCTGTTTTCTCCGACTCTCTGTCCTACATCTGAACGATCCAAACGGTGCGTGTTATGACCTTCCACAATAGAACTGTGATTGAGAGAAGAGTTCCTCAGCAAAGCCACAGCTACAGATACCGGCAGTGATTTTCTTTCTCTCTCTCTCTCTCTCTCTCTCTCTCTCTCTCTCTCTCTCTCTCTCTCTCTCTCTCTCTCTCTCTCTCTCTCTGATGAGGAGGGATGAATAAAGGGAGGTAACGATGTGGCTGTATTTCTCTCCCTCCCTGGCGGACAGCCACGTTTTCCTGTCAGAGGAAGCGCTGGTGTAATGGTCATTTTTATCAGACGGCCGGGTGGCTCTACATCACCCTTCTAAATTTAGCAGCTGACCTTAACCCCTTAAACCTCAACCGAGAGTGAAAACAGCCATCGCAGACTGACAGGCTTTTACTTTATATATAGTTCAGGTTTTTTTTCTGCGATACATGTTTTAAGAGAAAATCAGTTGATTTTTCAAGATTTGTGCATTGTTCTGTTTTTGGGATGTAAACAAAAACATTCAAAGTGGTTTTATGTGAAATGCTTAATTGAGGAGAAATGTATGGCCTCAGAATTCTTTAGTGATAGTGATTAGAATAGGGCTCATGATACCTGAAACACAAATATAGCCATTTTATTTACTATAACCTACATGGGTTGTGTGTAGTGGGGATATTGGTAAAATAGTGCTAAAGCATTTACCTTTCTGTCATAAATGGATTTTAGAAATAAAACATCATCTTAAAACTGTCAGTAAACAATATCTTTAGCTTCAGCCAGTGTATTCATAACCATTTCTTGTAAAGCTTTAGGTGAGCGAGAGTTTAGAAGTAGAAGTTTGGATGTCTGGTTCCTATTACTAGTGTTGGGAACAATTCTGATTCAGCTGGTTTCTCTAGAACAGTGGATTTTCACATCACTCTGAATGGCTTTACTTACGTCTTACCAATTTCATTATGCAGAAATTGTGAAATTATGTCATTGCATACCTAGTGCCTGTTATTTGATTAACTAAATCATCTGTACTGTAAAGGCCCAGTTTCAGTGTTGTTGATTTTGTGTCGCCTGAGCTCGGAGCGATGACCGCAGCAGATGGTGGATTATCCAAACAAGTGGACAAATTACCCATGCTCCCCCTGTGTAGTGGGCTATTGCGGGGGTGGCAGAGGGCCCAGGCAGCAGGATGTGAGGCAGTGTGGTGACTGGTAGGGGCTGTCACTCTGTACTCACCACTTACTTACCTACTTACTTACTTACTTACCTACTTACTTATTTATTTGTTTGTTTGTTTATTTATTTATTTATATGGCCTTTCTTCCTCAGTAAAATATTTAATTTGCATTATCTGTACTGCCTATTACTACCCAAACAGACAAAATTCAGGCTACCACACCCAAACTACTATATGATTTTACTATTTTTTTTAATAGATATGTGTGTCATACATAAGCAAGTCTGTTAATTATTCATTTACAGCTTAGCATACTTTGAGGCAAACCTGCAGTGTGGTTGATACTAATTGTTGTACAAAAGCTTCCTCTGCTAACCGTTAACTGTATATTTTAACTGTTAACTATATTAGCCTTGCAGCTCTGGTGCAAAATGGTGGGGGGGGGGGGGTACGGGGGGGGAGACTTTGGACACCAAACATTTCGTTGACTATATTTTGGGTCAGAAGGAAAAGGAGAATTCACTTTAAGTGATGCTATTGTTAGTGTTGGATCAAGAGGTGGTGTTTCTCCTTTCCTTTTCTCTGGCGGGTAGTTGGGACACATTCAGTGCTTCCTGCCCAAACGGTCACTTCTTGGAAGGCCCTGACCATGCTGTTGCATCACCTCTTGGAAGCGGAGATGGGATCGGTCAAAGCTGCTCATTTTTCCATCACGGCTGATGGCCCACTGGACCTGCCATTGATGAATGGCTCCTTTATCCAGCTCCACATCCACATGCCCATCTAAAGCCTTTCTCTCTAATTGAATTGCAGTGTTTGTGTTACACTGACTGATGTATCATTGTGTCGGTGCTCTAGAGGCAGAGAAAGTGAGAGGAATTCAGGCTGCTTCTCAAATACAGAGTGCTAAATGAGTGCTATTAATGGGAACAGTGCTTTAAGCCCAAGAGAGAGAACCTTCAGGAAACCCATCAGCACTCACTGTTCTAATCTGTTTTGTAAACCATACCATCATGTTTTTTTTTTTTTTTCTTTTCATACAGTCAAAAAGTCTCCAAAGATGACCCTGGTATAGAATATTATTATTATAGGTGTGGAGTTCTCCCACAAATAGAATGCTCTCCCATATATAATCCCAGATGACCCTATCCCCCGCAACTTCCTGCAGCTCATTCCGGGAGACCCCAAGCCGCTCCCAGGCAATTTAGAGATATAATCCCTTCAGCGGGTCCTAGGATGACCTCGGGGTCTTGTCCCAGTAGGCCGTGCCTGGTCAACCCCAACTGAGAGGTGGCCAGGGAGCATCTTGATCAAATGCCCAAAACACATTAAGTTGTTCCTTTTAATACATGCCTTGCTGTGTGTGTATATATACAACCCCCCCCCCCCCCCCCCCCACCCACACACACACACACACACACACACACACACAGTGTGTCTGTAGTAGGTAATGGCTTCTCACACCACAGAACAGTTTCAACTTAGACTATTAGACTGAAGCTTTAACATTTCTTGAGTAATAAGAAATCTCACTTGTTTATTTATAACCATGTAATGCAGTTTGTCAGCTGTACCCGTGAAGCAGAAAAGGGCTTGGTCTGGTGGCCATACTTTCATACGCCAGTGGTTTATGCATTAGTAGTGAAGCTGGAGCAAAACTAAAAAAAATAGTTCCTACTAGGCCTTTTTTAACTATTAACCAAGTGAGATTCCTTATCACTCCGATTCAACAGTTGAACCTGTTCTGAGTTGGGAGAAGGTGTTATCCTACTAGCTAAGCCAGTAGCACCTTTAAGTTAATAAAAAGAGTATTTGTCAATTGTTTGTTTGCTCTGTTTTGTTTTTAAAAAGGTTGATGTTTTAAAAAAGGCACAATGCTCCATTCACTAGCATGTAACATTAACATTATTAAACTGTTAACCTGTTTAAGATTTAGGAGTTAAAAACCGTACATATATCGGTCGGAAGACGTGGATGAGCTGCATTATGAACTGGAGGGAGATGAACAGTCCTCATGTCTGTGTAATCAAGAGGGAAGGTAACTGGTGAGATGTGTTGAAAAATTGGATCTTTTTATGACTCTTGCTTGTCCTCTTGTGAATATTTATATGAGCAGCACAATAAAGATTTTAGGGGCCAAGTGCATGTAGCCCCTCCCCTTAATCGACCATATTCAGTGCCTGACCTCACTAATGCTCTTGTAGCTGCATGCAGTGAAATCCTTACAGCTGTGTTAGATCATCTAGCGTAGTTGTAGAGGCTGTTACTGCAGTGAACATGGGACGAACTCTCTGTTAATACCTCTGGGTGGGCACACGTCTGCAAACTTTTGGACATAAACTGCATTTGTCATTTTCGTCCCTGTTGTCACATTTCTCCTTGCGGTGCGTTCCGGCTCTCTTTCGAAAGGTCAGCCATCTTTTACCGGTGCGTAATGTTGTTTTGTAAGAGCCTTTGTGTCCGTAGGAATTTAGGAGGTGATGGGAGAAAATGTCACAGCTTGAAGGGCATCAAAACAAAGCAGCAGATGCTGGAACACCCGTAACGGCAAGTGTGCATGTGTTTACACCACGAAAAGCCGTGTTCTACATTTTCCCCTTTCAGCCCTGCGTTGTTTTTACATATGCAGTTTAGACGTTTTAAGCACAATGCTGACGAGTTCAGGAGTCCCTGCTCATTCTTTAGCATGCTGGAAAAGGCCTAAAGAATGTGGCAGTTATTTATTTGTAGCATAGTAAAGGAGGTGGGAGTGGGTTTGTCCTGGGGGGATACAACATTACCCATACACAGCAGCACACTGTGTGCTTGGCTCCTCCTCTTCCTGACAGGAATCCTGCAACTTCCTGTGTCTCAGGAGGAAGTACATGAAGTCAGGCTGGGGTGCACACACACACACACACACACACACACACACACACACACACACACACACACACACACACACACACACACACACACACACACACACACACACACACACACACACAGTACTGTGCAGAAGTCCACCTTATTTTTCAGTCAAAATGGTCAGTAAGTAGTTGTTCATCTTTTAGCGTCAGTGTTTGTGTCCAAGCTTTGCTTTTATTACAGCTTCCATTGTTTTCAGGTGACTTTTTTCAGTTTTCCAAAGAAATATGCAGGGATATTTTTCCATACTTCCAAAGTTCAGTCTTAGAATTTGGTTGCATTTCCTGATTTTTACAGTCCAATTAATCACACACGTTCAGTGATGTTAAGGCCTGAACTCTAGGCATCCTAGAAATTTCAGCTTCTCTGTTTAATTTGCAGATTGTCTCAATTTTTGTCACTTGTTTTCTCATTAAGGGCTTCTTGACAGCTACACGTCCTTTTTGTGGGGTTGACGGTGGTTGTGGACAGAATTTCTCCGCCTCTCCTCTAAAAGGTGCAAACTACCCCACGGAGAGATGGAAGCCAATGACTTTTTGGGGTGGCACCTGGGGAGGCCAGTCAGCTTTAAGGAGCTGGCTAGGCCACCTGTTTTAAGAGCCACACGTAGCTTAGGAGTCTCATTCCTTATGCAGATACCTTAAGTGTTAATCTTATGTCTCCTGAAAATGTACAGACAAAGAGTTGACGTTGGCGCAGTACTGACCACATGACTGTATTTCTTCTTAATTTATTGATTAATATTCTTGTCAGTCGCCATATATTTGTGATTCTGAGGCAGGCTTGGATTTTTGATGTTTTGTTTTAAATATCTTGATTAAACAGAGCTTCAGTTATACTACACAGCTTGTTTTGGCTCAGAAAAATAAGTTCTCACGAACAGTGTTAATTCAATAACTGCATCCTCAAGAGTTTCAGATAAAAATTCCAGTCATTTGAGTGTGAACAAGAGCATCCCCACCCTCTTGGATAGGATGTATCAGAGATGCCTAGTGTTGGTTGCTAACAGTAAATGAGACCCTCAGCAGAGTGATACATATTGAAATTGTTAATCTCAATCACTGACAATATACAAGTGACTTAACTTTTCTTATTTTTACACTTGAAGAAACTGAAAGTTGCTTTCCTGCTGCAGATGTCTCAGCTGTCTGGTGCTGGTATTATTGGAGAAGATACTCTCTATAAAATCCTGAATACAGCTGTTTCAAATAGTTTAGTAAAGGTGGTAAAGGGCTTTTGAGGAATTTGAGGTGGGTGCCATCCTGTATCTGGAGTGTGTGTGTGTGTGTGTGTGTGTGGGAGTGAATGAAATCATGGATGTCTGATCAAGGCCAGCTGGAAGCAGTTATTCATTGACTCCCCTTTAAAACATCTCCACATGACTTCCTCTGTTATTATTTATAGAAGCAACCTCCTGCATCTCCCACACTTCAGGCAATGTGCTCCGATACTGCAGTTGTCAGGCCCTGTTTAGACCGAGAACATAAAACTTTGCTAGTCTTTGGTTTCCTTCATTTAGTTATCCATCAGAATACAAATGTGAAACTTGCAGCCATGCTTAAAAAAATCTGAGCTTCATATATTAGTACCTTTATATAATGGGCGGCCCTGCTCGATTGCTTTTAACAGTTTTCCAGGTTTCTTCTTTTTGATGTCACAGGCTATAATTCTTAACAAATGTCAGTTTAAAAGCTTTGCCACACTGTCATCAGGGTAAAACATTATCTCCTGTCTGACTACAAAGCAAAAAGTAAGAAAAGTTGCTGGCTTTCATTTTCATGCCCTCTCCACTTCATTCTGTTCGTTTCAGCTCCTGCATTCAATTCTTTCTTGATCACCACCAACGAGACACTTTGCCCTGTGCCGTTAGTGTTCAATCACTATGATAGATTCACAGTGGAATGAGCTGATCGATCATGATGCAGTTTGTCAGCTTGCCTTTCTCCCGAGTCGGCGCTTTTGGACCTGCCTGCATCTCTCTTCCTGTGACAGCGTGCTAACTTGCACTCCAGCATGACGGCCAGGCCAGAATATTCAACACCCGACAAAGTTTTGGGGGCACCACTCCTTTTGAGAGTGTATTCTTTTCCAAACTTTCATCAAAAGTACAAATCAAAGTTCTTTTAGCCACACACTTTGTTAAATAGCATGGCTTTGATGGAATATTTTTGTTATATAAGATTAACGAAGCTGATAAAGAACCAGAAAGTTAGTGGAGCTATAATATATTTTGGCTGAACTTATTGATCAACAAATATGTTAGTATCAATAATCTCAACAGCTTTCCATTTAATATTAATGCAGACTTACAAAAAACATTTTGAATCGCTATGTGTGCCCAGTCATTTGAGGAGCACTATTAGTTTGACCGCTGCCCTACAGCACTGTTGAAAAGTTTGGAATCACTATTTAGAAGTTTATCACTGTTGAGATGTTTGGAATCACTATTCAGGAGTTTAAAATCATGGTTCAAAAGTTTGGAATTACTATTCAGAAGTTTGGAATCCGCTCAGATGTTTGGAATCACTATATTGATGTTTGGAATCACTGTTAAGATGTTTGGAATGACTATTCAGAAGTTTGGGCTCGCTGTTCAAAAGTTTGGAATTACTATTTAGGAGTTTTGAATCACTGTTAAGAAATCTGGAGTCACTTTACAGAAGCTTGGAATCCCTGTTTAGGAGTTTGGAATCCCTGTTCAGGAGTTTGGAATCCCTGTTTAAAAGTCTGGAATCATTGCTCAAAAATTTGGAAACTCTTTCATAGTCTGTTGTTTAAGAACTTTGCAAGCATTCAGTATGCTAGTAATGGGCAACTTCATAGCTTTCAAATAATTGATGTGAAGCTAGGAAGCAATAAAATGAACAAGTAGTGTCAAGAATCCTGAATAGAGCAGTAAATCATTCTGAAAATGACCAGAAAAACTTTTAAAAGTTAATAATGAAGTAAAGCATCAATGTAAACAATGATGATAAAGTTATAATAAATGTAACATCCATAATGTCTCATATTGGAGGAGAAGTGATCAAATCTATAGATAGATAGATCTTTTGAATGGTACTGTAGACAATGCAGGAAGAAAGTGAACTGGGCCTCTTCTGCACGGGATGCAAGATAACCTCTAGTCTGTCAATGAAAACTAGCTGATGATGGACATGCTGTTTAGATGAGACACCAGTATGGGTCTGAGTGCAATGTTGGAATCAGAAAGAGTGCAGAATACAGCAGAATGTCATTAGATGTTATGAGTTCTAATTTTTGTAGTTCTTCATGCTGAGTGTTGCCTTTTTGCAGCATGTGTTGAAGTTGGCAGCAGTTCCCTCTATCCGGGAATGGGTGAGTAGAGCTTTACTCACTCTACATCATTCTTTAATGGAAGTGTTTATTGGACTGAATTCTGGTTACAGTTTGCCCTCTGTGGGGTGGAAACGATCATAACATGTTAGTCATTGTCTTCTCCCTGGAGGCTTATAGCTAATGAGTGTAGGAAGCAATTTTTTCTCGCTTGAATATAAGTGTAGAAAACTTGCAAAGCTGATCTGGAAAGAGTTGAAATCCAAATTAAACCTAAAAGCGACACCAGAAACTCCTCTCAAACCAGAAAGAGCGAGCCACTTCCTCCAACACGTGGTAAGTGACCTGCGGCTTCATTAATGTCTATTTAGAGAGTTTAGCAGTAAAACTGAATGACTTGCTAACTGATGTTTGGCAGAGGTTCACTTCCCGCAGTGAAGAAGGAACACATGGAGGAAAAAAAGCTGACACTGCCCGAGGATCCTGCAAGCCCACAGCTGCGAGAGCTCTGGCACAGAGATGGGGTGAAGGGATTCCGATTAATGAAGACGTTATGGCACGTTTTGCAACTGCTCCCGGGCTAATCTCCAGGCTAATCTACCCTGATGAACACATCATACCCTTTTTTTTTTCTTCATATGGGTTGCATTGCCTCCAGGCTTGAGCTTGTATGTGTGGCAAAGCCATGCTTTGCAAAATCTCACTTGAAGAATGATGAAGATTGTTGTGAAATCCTGTGCAAAAGGGCATGTGTTAGATCAGGGTTGTCCAACTCAACCAGTATAAGAGACGTTAAAAAACTCATCAAATCTGTGGGCCAGAGAAAAAATGTTTTATCATGTTTAATTAATGCGCTGTAACCCAAACTAACCATCGTTTATTCAAAGTACACAAAAACTTCAATAGGAAAATACAGACACTTGCAGTAGACTTCGAAATATTACACACATGTCAAATATTCAAAATTTAAATGTCCCCAGGAGCTCGATCTTTTAAACGTACCTTAGACACCTGGCATCCTATTTTTACTACTTGTTCATTAAGATTTGGGCTCAATTTCCAAGCTGTTGAGCTAATGTCAAGTGTTTATGTTGGTTGAACTGCAGCATTTTAGTGATATGACTTGCATAGAATTGTGTAGAATTGAGGTGTATACAACATTATGTAGCCTGTTGTTGGGTTAGGAGAGTCAGAGCACAATATGTTGCAGTGCATGCTGGGGACTGTAGTGCAGCGCTTTGTGAAACAAGCTAATATTAATAGAAAATTAAAATACTTTTGCAGGCCGGATAGGATTGTGTGGTAGCCTTGATTTGGCCGGCCGACCTTGTTTGTCACATGGATTTTAGATGGTCCAGAATTATTTCCGCATCCATCCCTGCCAGAAGTTCGAGTCAAGATTCAGCACAGTTTTGATGACTACAGACCTGAGGTGGGTTGGAAACTATTTCCATGGCTGGAAATAAGGCTGGGTACGCACTCAAAAATGAGAGACGTGCACATTCTCTCATTTCTGGAACCATCGTCTGTTGAGCTTTGAGATCTATTGAAGCAGTATGTTGTTGTTTTTTTTCATTCTAAACAGTTCAGCAAATTTCTTTACATTTGCAGTTTTGTGAGCTATTTAAGAGATGATCTAATGATTTTTAAGTTTGCCTTTTAAACTGTATGTGTGTGTGAGGTGCACTTAAGAGTGAAGTTATCAGTTAGTTTAGTATCTGCATAGCAAGATGTAAATTATTAGTTGTTATAATAGGCCTAGAAACGTACAGGAACCCTACAGTTCACATTTTGGAGATATTTTAGGCCTGTTTACACCTTTCATCAGTGTGTGTTTTTGGTTGTTACATCATATTTGGATTTCACTTGGATTTGGATTTCACTTGACCACATGAAAAACCAGCTGCAAACACTCCCAGGAAGCATTATAAGTGGATTAGGATTGGATCACTCAAACTCCTTTTGAGGTGGTAAGAAATAGCCCATGACCACATTTAACAGTAGTTTAAACAGAGTGTGATTTCATCATCTCTATACAGGTTCACTGACTAGCAAGTGAGAGAATAAACAAAGAAACAAATGATGGAGGGTCCTTGAGGCTGACGTTATCCAAGAGCAACCTTGCACTCCAGGCCTATGAAAATGTCCAAGCCAACTTGTAAACAGAAGTAAAACACATACAAAATATGCGCTGACATGTTTTATGTGGGAAAAGGAAAATTGAATTTCACCCTGCTAGGGTCGCATTTTAGTGAAAAGTTTAGATGGAATCCAGCTAAAGTTAATACAGACACGATCCAGACATGAAAGATGTTATTGCAAGGTGTAAACTGGCTCATTGTTTGTGAATGTACTGACACATAAAGCCTTTTTCTCTATCTGCCTTTTTTTCTCATGATATCTAGCCTTGTAGATTATACCTGAAAGGCCCTGACATGTTTATGCCAAGGCCTAAGAGACAGAGACTCAGTAGCTCTTCCAAATACAAAGTAATATACATCACTGTGTCAGTGAATAATAAGCTAAAATCGTTAGCTTTAATCTCTCCAAGTGAAAAAAATAGGAGACACATCAGTCATGGGGTTACGTACATACATTAACTAATGAAATGGTTGAAGTGCTTTGATTGGGCTACGCAAGTGCAATGCATGTTAAATATGTATCTGTATCACATTGTTCTTGTGGATTAGATGCAGCTTCTCTTTTTGGCATTGCAGCTGTTTTGTGTGTTTACTTTTGCTTGCTGAGGCACTCAAAGAGCCCCTGTGGCCATAATTGCTGTTATTTATGTCTGTGCGCTCCTGCTGTGAAGTACCGAGGCAAAGTAGGCTTTCTTTTTATTCCTCTGACTCTTGGGATGATGTGCATTTTAATAACTTGTTTCCTTAAATATGGGAGAACTGTGAATATTTAATTCTGTCATCTGTATTTTCAGATAGAAGGGTTGCTCTGTGGTCTTGCAAGCTACTTCATTGGAGTTATAGTAATGTAAAGGCTGAATTAATGTATTCATGGCTCAACCGGCTACATATTATATACAGTACATGTTATGGGCAAGTCTGCATTATGGAAGTACAATAGTGCCAAGGAAACAGATCTCAGCCAAACCGCGCAGTGTTGAATAGAAGATCTGTCCAAATAAGAAGAAGGGAATTGGGTGGGCAGATCGGCTGCTCACAACTAGAAAATGTCCAAGCATCTAATTGAATTGTAGTTTTGTTTGATCTAACCATCTAGCTGTTTTAAGTGATCGCATAGCTTTTGAATTAGCTTGAGAATTTGCCGCCAGTAATTTTTTCCTGTAATATTATGTTTTAATTTCAGGCCACTGAGAGTACAAGTCAACACTTCTTTGTGTGGGTTCAAACTTAAAGAGGAAGTCCACCGATTTTTCATAATTTCCCAAGAATGACATCACTAAGATTAGTCTTTCTAAGGTGTTTTGTGTTGTTCACAGTGCTGGTGATAGGAACCAGGCGTCTGAAACCTTTAACACCCCCCTCCCCCCATAGAAAGCTATTGCATGAAATGGTTATGAATATGCTGCCTGATGCCCGAGACGTCTTTTATGATGGTTTCTTTTAAATTAATCCATTCAAGGTGGGGAGGTACATGCAGAATGTGGTACAGCAAAATAACTCACCATATAAAACCTTTTTTTATTATTATTATTATTTTTTTTTTTCGATTTAGCAATATTTTTACCAATATAGATAGAGATTGAAATGGGTATAGCTGTATTTGAGTTGTAGATATCACAGCCCCTGCTTCCTTTCACTAACATAGCACTACGTTTCACTATAATGAACCATTTCACATCAAATCACTCTGAATTACTTTGTTTACGTCTCAATGAAAAAAAAGTGAGTTCCCTTCCTTTTCCACAGAATATGGTGGAATTTCCTGATATAGCAGTTAGCCCTGGAACAATATAACGTATGGTTATGTAGAGTTTCTTAGAGTAAATAAAAGCAGAACAGTTTGTAAAATTGACCAACGTAGTATATTTGGATGGGACTAAAGTTATAGAGAAACACTGGTAATGATTATGCTACCCCACCTCCCCACGTTAAACAAAACCTGTTCCAGTAGTACTTTTAGAGCACTTTCTGTCTTCGTTTACAGAGCAGGTCAGTACACAGGGCTAATGGAAACACAGGATTTTACCTTTCTATTCACAAAGGCTAACATGTTAAGACCAAAGCTCAACAAAGATTTGCATTAGCACCAACACTGACCTTATTAAATGCATCAAGTATCAGCCAGGTGTTCAGCATTCGCTTCATTTCTTTTAACATCGATTATTTTGGCATGCACTTTATTGTTGTTCACATTTTATGTTTATTTATCTTGTATTTATTTGTTTGTTCCTTTTTTGTTCTTTAGAGTTAAGACAGCTTATTTACAGCTTCATGTTACCTCACGAAGAAGAATGAGCTAATCCAAATCCACACATGGAGGCATGCATTTTAAATTAAAGAAGAAAAATGTAGCACTGGTGTCAGATCAATACTTAATGTCAGTCGATGCCATGAAATCAGATATTGGAATTAATACAGAAAGAGAGGAACTTTCTTTGGAGGAACAAACTTGTTCTGGAGGTGTAATCACGGGGCAGTCATGGGCTGGAGGTTAGGGAACCAGCCTCGTGACCGGAAGGTCACCGGTTCGATCCCCAGAGCCGACAGCACATGACTGAAGTGTCCTTGAGCAAGACACCTAACCCCCAACTGCTCCCCGGGCGCTGCGGATTGGGCTGCCCACCGCTCCGCAGCGCTCACTGCCCCCTAGTGTGTATGTGGTGTTTCACTTCACGGATGGGTTAAATGCGGAGGTGAAATTTCCCCATTGTGGGACTAATAAGGGTCACTTATTTTAATCTAGATTAATCTTAATCTAATCTTAATCATAGTTGTTTGTCATGTTTATAAATATGTTCTTGTATAATGTATATGTTATAATGTAGCCTATATTTTTACAGAGGTGCTTATTTGATTAACCCAAAGCCTTATTAACCTTTTAATTTTTGTACACTTTTAGAGCAAAAATTTAAATAAATAAATAAAAAATCTGAATTCATCCCTAGTTTCTAGTGAGGAACAAGGCCTTCATCCAGAATCTTATAGCCTTTGCGAAATTGTCGGAGATTCTGTGTTCTGAGATGACCTGTACAGTAGTTGATACAGTATGTGTCCTTCCATTGTATTTACACCCTGGCACGCAAGACGTCAGTGAACCGCGATAAAAGGATCATCTGTGACATGATAGGAATGTTTTCAGATGTTTAACTCAAAGTTCTCAGTCACGTCACTTTAGCAGAAGCGCTACAACAGAACTCAGGTGGCCAAAAGCTTAACGTGTAAGGCATCTGCGCAGTTTCGCAGAAGTGCTAAGCTTTCTGCTGAAGTTAGATAACATCTGATTTATTTACCACCTGCTTTCTTATCAAAAGCTGACCATGCTGTAGGACTGAGCCGCTTTCTCCGAATTTAATGCAGTCCTAATCCACCACAGGCTGGTCGATGAGCTCGGGTCACACAAAGCAAAGCTGACCTTACCTCATTAGCTTCTCCCCTGAGCATAGCTTAGCACTGTAAGTCATATCATTACCCGTTTTCCATTGGAAATATATGATCAATACCAAATAGCCCTGCATTTTAAAGTGGTGATCTATATCCTGCTGCTGTTTCTATATTGTGTAGGGTTCCTTTGCTTTCCTTTGTGCTGTTCCTCATCGTGAAAACCTAAATGGTGTATGTTGTTGTTAAGATTTGTTTACCCCTTAAGTTTTATAATGTTAGATGCCGACTGCGCTAAAATAGCTATACCACAGTAATGGTGTTTTTTAAGTGAACCCTTTGGGGTTTGCATAGGCCATTAAATGCAGTAGCCTGTCATTAGAAACCAGAGCTTGCTGGGACTTATGGGAGGCCAGAGAGTGTAGTGTTAAAAAACTGAAAAAGATGTATGACGTGCTTGTAGGTGCTCTGACTGCATGCTCTAATCTGCTTGTGCTTTTTTATTTATACATTTCATAGTAGTGCTTGGAGTTATTAGTAATTTCAATATAATGATATTTTACAAATACATCAGTGTCATTGAATAAGATGATATTTGTGTTGTTAATGAACCCAGGTATCCTAAGCACTGCTACAAAAGAATGTCTTGATTAGTGGTGTTTTAGTATGAAAACCTAGTCAAAAAATACTGTGGTTTCACAGTATCCCAGTATTAAGCAACCATTTACACCACTTACATATGCCTTCATTTAAACTTACTTATTTTACTTTAAAGGCAATTTAGATGGCAGGCTTGAGCCATCTAAAAGCATTAAAAACGCCATGTCAAAACGCATTAATTCATCATTTGGTCCTTCACTTGTCTTTGATACCCCATCAGTTCAAGGAAATACATTTACGGCATTTGGCTGACGCTCTTATCCAGAGCGACTTACAACTTGATCATTTTACACAGGTAGGCAAAGGTGGTGTTAGGAGTCTTGCCCAAGGACTCTCATTGGTATAGTGTAGGGTGCTGAGCCAGGTGGGGAGTGAACCCCAGTCTACAGCGTAGAAGGCAGAGGTGTTAACCACTACACTAACCAACCACCAAATACGACCCCTGTTTTGGAGACACATCACCATCGGTACAAAACTTGGCCTCCTCTACATGGTTCTGCACCCACTGACATGAAGGGGTTTCTGAATGCAGGACATGAGTGGGATTATTCAGAATGACATTTGCTTTACACCGAAGATGAGAATAAAACAGGCTCTAGAGTGAATTCCGTATGATGCAATAAAGAAAGAGCATCCAGTGAGCTGCAGTTCTGCAAACGGAAATGTCTTCTTGATGAAAGAGGTCAACGAGAATGGCCAGACTGGTACAAGCTGACAGAAAGGCTCTGGTAACTCAGATGACCACTCTGAAGCTCTGACTCTGAGCTGAAAAGCATCAAAGAATGCATAACATGTCAAACCTTGAGGTGGATGGGCTACAACAGTAAAAGACCACGTCAGGTTCCACTTCTGTTCTTCAGTGGCTTTCCCCACGTACATGATATGAATCCAATGAAACAGCTTTGAGATGTGGTAAAACGGGAGATTCACAGCATGAAAGTGCTGCAGGAATTCCATCATGACATCATGTCAACATGTCATGTCAAAAGCTTTCTCTCTCTGTGGTCACTGACTTTTTTTGTGTGGATCTCAATATGGTTTTGGGTCATTGTCCTGCTGGAAGATCAAATTATAATCCAGTTTTAAGGCGTTCCCAGGACTTTGAGGAAAACGGTGCCAATTCACTTTGGTTTTGGTACTCTATCAGTGTGGCTACAAGAAAATAAAATAAATAATAAATAAAAATAAAAAGGTTATTGTGTGATGCCAATAATGGCACAGCTGTATAGGCAGTATATTGCACAGCTCTGTCTCCCAGAGACAGAAGAGCTATATAAATGCTTAGTTTCTACCACATACCTTCACTGCTTTCCCTCCTCTTGAGTAACAGGGAGAGGGAGGATTATCAGATTACTGGTTAATAAGCAAATAAGCGATTTCATTTGTGAGAGGAGGGAAAATGGCTTTATCAGTGTTCGCCAAACATTGAGGATGAATCATGCATGTTTTTTTTTGCTCTGGCTAATATGCGTGATGATAAGTGCTGAGCTACCTATAGATGCACTGCTGACCTCTGTTTCACCGCGCGTTTTACTGTGTGTGCAGCCGCGTTTGTGTGTTCAGTTTTGTCTCTGTCAGATATCTATGGCTGCTTGCTTTTTTCTGTCCTGTGGAGAGCAGTGATGGATATAGAGCTTTTGTCCCTGGAGGGCCTATAGTTTGTGTGTGTGAGGGAGAGATTGTACAGGAGAAAGTGTTTGTGTGTATGTGTGTGTATATCAGCCTGTCGCTGCAGGCCTGTCAGCAGTAATGGGCTGTTGACCCCCCAGCAGGGATGAGGGTCGAGTGGTCATTCATCAGCAGCACATCCACCGTCATCATGACCTCCTGCTGCAGGGCCAGATCACCAGAGATTAACTAGCGAATCCTCTTCTCTTCTCTTCTCTTCTCTTCTCTTCTCTTCTCTTCTCTTCGCTTCTCTTCTCTTCGCTTCTCTTCTCTTCTCTTCGCTTCTCTTCTCTTCTCTTCGCTTCTCTTCGCTTCTCTTCGCTTCTCTTCTCTTTCGCTTCGCTTCTCTTTCACCTCTCTTCTTTCGCTTCGCTTCTCTTTCACCTCTCTTCTTTTGCTTCTCTTTCACTTCTCTCTTCTCTTTCACTTCTCTTCTTTCCTTTTGCTTCACTTCTCTTTTCTTTCACTTTGCTTCTCTTCTCGTCTGTTTTCTTTCCTTTCTCTTCTATTCTCTTCTGTTTCTCCTTTCTCTTCTCTTTCGCTTCTCTTCTGCTTCTCTTTCGCTTCGCTTCTCTTTCGCTTCTCTCTTTCGCTTCTCTTCTCTTTCACTTCTTTTTCGCTTCTCTTCTCTTTCACTTCTCTTTTTCGCTTCTCTTCTCTTACGCTTCTCTTTTGCTTCTCTTTCGCTTCTCTTCTGCTTCTCTTTCGCTTCGCTTCTCTCTTTCGCTTCTCTTCTCTTTCACTTCTTTTTCGCTTCTCTTCTCTTTCACTTCTCTTTTTCGCTTCTCTTCTCTTACGCTTCTCTTTTGCTTCTCTTTCGCTTCTCTTTTGCTTCTCTTTCGCTTCTCTTTTCGCTTCTCTTCTCTTACGCTTCTCTTCTCTTACGCTTCTCTTTTGCTTCTCTTTCGCTTCTCTTCTCTTTCGCTTCTCTTTTTCGCTTCTTTCACTTCTCCTCTCTTCTCTTCTTTCACTTCTCTTCTTTCCTTTCGCTTCACTTCTCTTTCCTTTCGCTTCTCTTCTCTTATCTTCTGTTTTCTTTCCTTTCTCTTCTCTTCTCTTCTCTTCTCTTCTCTTCTCTTCTCTTCTCTTGCTGTGCAAGGTATGAACTCTGCATGCCCTCAGCTTAAGCTACTGCCAGCCTTATCATCTCTGCAGAACAATGGTGACAGAAGGCTGCTTCTGCAGGCGGGGGAGAGAACCGGATCAAAAGAGCTCCATGAGCTCCAAGCCTGCTGAAACGGCGAGAAGGCCGTCATTAGTTTCTGCTCTGCTGCCTGCAGTGCTCCTCACCACTGAAACATCTGAACAGCCTCGAGTCCTGAGAGAGAATTTTCAGTGTTCCTTTCTATTCTGAGCTCAGAACTCGGCCAGGACGAGCTGTAGTTATCATATCTCAGTGAACCTCTTCTTACATGGTGTGGGGATATAATTGACCTGTAATTGCAGGATGTTGGTAAAAATTCAGTTTAACCCAATGAGAAATTGGGCGTTGAGTGTTATTAATTTCAGATGATCTGGGCCCGTATTACAGAAACTGCAGTCTGAAATTAGAGTCTGAAATCTCATCTTTTCTGCTTAGTCACCATGACAACTTCAGCTAGGACTGAATTTAAGACAGAAGCTATTACAGAACAACAGTTCTTAAGTTTGTAATCATATCATTAACTTGAGTATTACAGAAATATCCTAAATTACTAATTTCCTAAATTCTGTCCTAACTTCAAGACAAACTCCAGAGTTGTCTTAACTTCAATTTTACTGTCTGTTTCTACGATGCTGCATTTATCTACATTAAAATTGTGATTTATTATTATTTTTTTAACAATGTTGTAAAACCCCAGAGACTCTCCACCATCCCCTCTTATTCCCTTTGTATGTGAATGTTGATGGTGAAATATTACAGTGATTCTGGTGAAAAATGAGACAGATCTGAACGTGTGTCTGTTTATTAGGAACTGCAGAGTAGTGACTCTAAACAGCACAAAGTGCTATCACAGTTTTCTTAACTCTGTTTATCTCACTTTCGTTTTGTTTGACAGTAACTAATGTTAGCTGTGTGGGTAACTAGTTGGATAACCTGTGGTCAGTTGCTAGGTAACAGACATGACAGTTGATTGTCAACATTGATCAAGCAAGTTAAGATTTCTTTATTTGAGATGTTGTAAGATAAGATTCCTAAATTAAGATGAGATTTGCTTCTGTAACATGAATTTGTGAAAAGTCTTATCTTGACCCGTCAGATCTTGAGACAAAATGATCCGAAATTTCTGTCAAACGGCTCCTGCTGTAGCTTTTGTCATGTTTTTAAGATGAAACAATCAATAAACATCTATAAATCAGTTGCTAAGCATAAAATTCAGTGGCTTCAGCTATTTTAATGTTGCTAGTTAGCAAGTTAATATAGTTTACAGGACTAGTTACTAGCTGCTTAATTGCAGCGATGGATCACCTATTCCTTTAGGAAACAACTGGTCACCTGTTGCTCTGATGCCTCTGTTGTAAATGCATGGTAAAGGGACCCTAAAAGGACCCTAGAAACTAGTCATCCTTTAGAGTTTTATGCATAACAGATAGATTGTTTGATATTTGGAATTTGTTTTTTGAAGTTTTGAAAGCAAAAAAAATGGTCACTTCTCTGGATATCATATCAAAAGTCCCTCTACTGCACATTGTCACTGTACTGCAAAAGGTACATGCACTAAATATTATGAAAACACAGTGTATTTTTTTTTTGTATATTGATCGTTTTTGATCTCAGTTTCTCATTAGGCTGAATTGGATTTGTGCTGGTGTTCTGTAAAGCTCGTCTGACCCGACAACAGTATCTATGAAAGAGTGCGGAGCATGAAGAGGTTATGGAAAATGCAAGCTCTTTTTAGTGTTTCATCTTGAGATTTAAGTGTTTTTCTCTTTTTTCTTGTCTTCCCTCTCTTATGGCCTGTCATGAGTGAGGTGATGCATGTGGGGACATCGCTGACTCGCCAGCCAGTGACTCTCATTAATCTTACATTAACGAGCCTTCACTCAGGTTCTAACGAGCTGTAATTGCCTCTGCACCATAGCTGGAATCAATGCATCTGTTGAAGCAGTGGCCACAGAGTGGACAGCCATTTGTGCGACACATTTGGTCCATCAAAGGCCTGCTGTCTCGTCTGCCTCAGTTCAGGCTCATGTGCTCTCGTCAGCACGCTTCAGGAAATGACTCTTTTTATGCATGTTATGAGCTCATTTTTGCTCTTCATGTGGCAAATTTAGGAGAACAGCTTCAAATGTTTATAGTGAGATCCTTTGCTTTTAAAGGGGTTTCTGTGCTTTTTGCTGCAGGTGGGCCCTGTAGCGCTCTGTGTTTTCTCCACAGGACGGTGTCTTGCGCTCTCTCTCTCTCTCTCTCTCTCTCTCTCTCTCTCTCTCTCTCTCTCTCTCTCTCTCTTCCCATGTATGTCTTGTCTCCCTCTCTCTGTTTATGTATCTATCTCCTCCATCTCCCCCCCCCCTCTGTCTATCTATCTATCTCTTCCCATGTATATCTTGTCTTTCTCTCTCTCTCTGTCTATCTATCTATCTATCTGTCTATCTATCTATCTCTCTTTCTCTCTCTCCCCTTTCCCTCTTTCACCGCCTCTCTATCCCCTTTCCCTCTTTCGCTCTCTCCCTTTCCCTCTCTCTCTCTCTCTCTCTCTCTCTCTCTCTCTCTCTCTCTCTCTCTCTGTGAGTGGATGATTGGATCAATACACATGTCATTGTTCAAGGAGTAGAGACTGTTTAGCACTTCCCTCGCCTCTGGCACGACAGACACACACAGACACACACACACACACTGTTGCTCATACAAAGTCCAGAAATATTGGCAAACTGTGGTTCCAGACAGTTTCCTTACATGCTTTGGCCAAATTATCTCTCTCTGCGCCTGCACTACACACCCTCCCTGCACCCCACACAGCTTCTGAATTCCTCCTGCAGCTGTTGGGTTTTTCCTCACACTCTTGCATATGTCCCCATAAATGCCTCTGCGTCTCTTTTACACAATGTTCAGCTCAACCAGCCGCTACCAAAGCAAGTTTCCCCAAATGGTAGTTTACATCTGTGAATGTGTCTAGTTTTTCCCTGCCTCCCTGCTCACAGTCCCCTGTTTACTGAGAGGCACACACACCACAGCGAAACACAGCCAGACCCAAAATACCAAAATACTCTCCACTTGAGGCCATGGACACTGAGGCTGTTTACAGGCCTTGGCTCATGTACCAAATAGAAGAAGAGAGCTGTGGGTATGGGTGAATATGTTTATGGGTCTTTGCCTGTATGTTCTAGCTCAGCCAATATATCGTTAGCAGATGAAATCACTTTATATTCAGGTTAGTACCACTGGTTACAATTTGATTTCAAAATATTAAGAATAGTCATTATAATAATCATAAGTTTTCTTTGCGTAGCACCTTTATCAAACCCAAGGACCCTTTACTATAGGGGTGCAGTGATTATTCGACTTAGTCGACTAAAATCGACTATAACTAGGAGTGTTTTGACATTTCCTCTTACTGGACAGTTAACAAAACCATGATGGCAGCCTCAAAAACAAAATGTGGGAGCATTTCAAGCTTAACTCAGAAAGAAAGGTTGTCAGTTGGGCTATTTAAAAAAGCCGACATCAGCTGGCACAGGAGCACGTCCTTCATGTTGGGGCATCTGAAGAGGAAACTCCTCAGCTCACTGGATAAAGAACATTCCCCTCGGTAAGATAGTTGTGCCAGAGAGCTAGTTAGCTAATGTTAATGCTAAAAGTAGCTGTTAGTTTAATGAGGTAAAATTGAGAACAGAGAAATATCTTCACAGGTTCTGGACAAAAGTAACATCAGCTGGAGTGGTTAGCAATAGTTACCTGTCTTTGGAGTCATGTCTTTAACAGCATGTCCTCGGCCGTGCACCCACATTAAAGCACAAAAGTGTAATATACATACTCACAGATATGAGCAACATTCTAAGATCTTCCAGTCCTGTTTAAACAGAAAAGTAACTGAACACTAAAGCTCTTAAGCTGTTAGGTTTCCTTCATTCTGGGTGTGTGTGTGTTTGGGTGGGTGTGTGTGTCTGTATAAAGAAGAAGGCTGTAAGGTGTGTGTATGTGTGTGTGTCTGTATGAAGAAGAAGGCCGTAAGGGGTGTGTGTGTGTGTGTGTGTTGGCAGCGCTGTAGCTGGTGCAGTGCTGGGTGGCCATTGGGAGAAGAGGATGGCTGCGTGTGTTTCAGCTGCAAGAGAGAGATAAAACAGACAAACCTCTGACAGAAAGACAGACAGATAGACATGGCAGACAGACTCAGGCTGTCATACATACGGTGGTTGGCTGACAGAGATGATTTCACAGGAGGTGCAGTTGTGGATGTGTTGTGACAACCTGAGGTTTAATAACAAAAAAAATTAGGGGCCAAATCGTTTTCTGTGTACAGGCATATTTGCAGGGTTTGTAGGCTGTTTGTACAGCAAAATGCCAAAATGTGTCTTCCACATATGTATTTAATAGAGGGTTACACAAAAAATGTGGCAGGATCTTGCAAAAAGTGGGTGGAGATTTGTGGCTGGTTACATATTAAACTAGATTGACTAAAGTTTGAGTAAAAGTAGCATCGGCCGAGTTTGTGTTGATTTTCCTCTGCTGTTTAAAATCAGAAATAAATTTGCATTAAAAAATGTGCATGTTGTTTAGGGATTTCCATAAACAATTATAGCAGACCCGGCAGTTTGACAGGGCATGACCCTCCGCTACGAGGTGAAAGAATGTACAGAAGTGTATCAGAATAATGCTGTTTAAACTCTTAGGCCCAGAAGTACAAACATGAGAAGACATGGTGCAAAATGTGCACTTGCAGTAGAGCTCGATGTGGCCAAAACTGTATTTTATGTTATAGTTGAAATGAATTTATTTATTTGTTTATAATTTAATACAATGTAATATTTATTATGTTTGGTTTTTTTTCCCCTGATTTTTTGTTCCACCTTAAATGGAGCAGCAGTTACATTCTGGCACCTGTGCATGCGTCTGTTCATAACTGTTGAACCATTCAAGGTAGAATGAGACATTTTTAAAATTTCTACTGGAAAATTGTAGTCAGCAGATTGAGTCAAGCAGCACTTTAGTAGCGCTCTAGTGTCCATGTTAGGCCAAGCCTAACCCCAAAAGACTGGTCATTCTGCCTCTTAAAGCAGAGTACTTCACATACAGCAGATTGGACCCTGGGGGTGATTAAGGATCTGTTAAGGTTTGCACTGTGATCTGCGCTTATTTGTTGCATACCTATACACCGCCCATTACTAACGTCCACTACTAAAGCCCATTACTAAAGCCCAGTATTAAATAAAAGCATTTTAAGATGCTTTTAAAACATCATCTTGTTCAGAGAGATCAGTGCAGAGGCTGTTTTTGCTGAAAACCGAGCCTGTAGACTAACTCTGAACTAATACAGTAGGCCTGTGTTTGCTATCCATCTGTTTGCAGAAGGATTCAGTGAAGTCATCAACCCCCCCCATACAGACATCCAGGGACAGCTGGCCCTGTCATCCAGTAGCTGTCCATGCAGCGCAACTCCAAGCATAATGGTGCTAGTTAAGAAAAATAGATTTTGTGTGAGTGTTTGTCATCTGCAGGCATGAGTTAAACTGTTATCTTTTGTTTGTCCATTTTTCTGCTTCGAAGCGTCAAGTTCTGTCTTTCGTTTGCAACTGCGGTATGGGCCCATTAATATTGATGTCACTTTGATGGACATCCCTCATTCCATGGCCAGCCGCTGTCCAGAGGATCTATAGTGAACAAAAGAGAGAGAAACACAAGAACACATAGCCACAGCATCTCCACACTGCCTCCTTCACACACTCCAGCGCTCTTTGAAGCGAATCGGTGCTGTGTGAAGGTACAGGTCAGGGAGCACACACGCATGGAGAGTGACACACAATAGCAGATGAGCTCTGGCTCAGGCAGATAGCGGCCAGTCCAGTGAAGGATTCTTACGTGGACCTCCCGCTGCACACCCAGCCAAGCAGATAACACCACGCACAGGCACACACCAGCCACAGGTAATGCTGGACAGTCACTAATGGTTTTGTTCTTGGACACAGGCAGAAGGGTTAGTATCATGATGATGAGATTTTTGTTATGGAATACAATAGCTTACAATCTAAATGGAATGGAATAGAATAGAGCAGAGTAGACTAGAATAGACTAGAATTTAATCGTTTTCTAAAGACTGAAAGAGTGGATTTGAATAGAACAGATTGGAAAAGGATGGGATAGGGTACAGTAGATAAGAATAAAATAATTTGAATAAAATGAAATAAATTTTAATGGAATGGAATAGAATAGACTGGAGTTGAACATGGAATGGAATGGAATACAGTGGATTACGCTGGAATGAAACAGAATATTATGTAATAGACTAGAGTTGAATAGATTTGAATCGAACTGATTGGAAGAGGATGGAATGGGGTGTAGCAGATAAGAATAGGATAAATTTAAATAAAATTAAATAAATCTTCACAGAATGGAATAGAATGGAGCATAACAGATCAGAAAGGAATAACATGGAATACAATGGATTACGCTGGAATGACACTGAATACTATGGAATAGAATAGAATATATTTTAATAGAACAGATTGGAAGAGGATGAGATAAGAATAGAATACACCTGAATAAAATTAAATGCATTTTAATGGAATTGAATAGAATAGACTTGCGACAGTATGGGATAGGATACAGCAAATGGGAATAAAATATAATAGATTGGAATTGAGTGGCATATTTAAATAAAATCTATTTTACTGAAATAGAGCCAAATAGACAGCACATATAGTGCATTCTGTAAGTAACTGAATATAACAAGTTAGTCTAGTTAGAATATAACAGTTAGTCTAGTCTAGAATATAACAAGTTATTAAGTTTAGTCTCAGCTTTAATTTGTGACTATGTATACCCAGTACTGTCTGAACTGTGCAGCCTTTTGTGCATAGTTTAGCATTTTAGGGGGCCTAAAGAAATTGGGCCCAATAAAATCACGTAGTTGATTGTAGTGTCATTGTGGCATTTGCAACTGGACACTGCTATTCTGTCTTAACATAACCTCCAACCCAAACTCATTAGGTCTGATCATGGAAGCCCACAGTAGTGAATCTTTAAAGAATGCCTTCAGTCTAAAAGATTGAAGCCCACATGCCAAATGGATCCTGAACATTGCTACCTCCTCTCTGAATCTCTCACTCTTGTACAGCACCAACCAATTTGGAAGTGTGAAGGCAAGCAGATGCTTCCCGTGAGACATGCTAAGTTGGCCAGTGTGTCTTTGCAGCCTGCTGCTGATGTAATGCTACAGTGCACCTGGACACTCTTTTAGGACAACCCTGACTGTCAGTTTTGAATACATGAACTGGCAGATAGCCACAACTGTCCACCACCACTGCAGAAGTACGGGAGACTAAGACTAAGCAAGTTTTCCCTCTGAGCAGCTGGGTCAGTTGTGCTGTTAAGGACTTTTGGCCACAGATAGCTGTGGCATTTCAAGATTCAAATTTCGGTGATGGATATTGGATGCAACCCTCTGAGCCACTCCTGAGCCCCAAGAACACTCTCTTTATGTTGTCAGAAACTACCATAAAGGAGAATAAAATGCCAGTGTGACGTAAGATGGTTTACCACAAAATGCAAACTGCTGGTAAACCTCAGGAACATGAAGGAGTGCAGAGCCAAAGCAACAAATATTGTCTTACTGTCCAGTTACGTGCAGACTTCACTGTGTGTCTGCTACAATTTTCATTAACCCCTAGAGGTATTGTCACTTTTTTTTGTCTTATGATGTTGAAATGTAGTTATAGTTATTTAACTATGACTATTTTGACAGATTTTATGTTTGATTATCCAATGATTGAATGTTCAGGTAAACAAAGAGAGAAAGAAAGATCAGCTTTTCAGCTCTTAGTAGCACATCATGATTCACAAACATGGTATAATGGTGCACTGGTGATAACAAGCTGAAAAAAATTCAGTAGCAAAAGACAAATTAAGCAAAACTCATTTTCTTCTCCTTATTGGATGTTGAGCTAATTTGCTAGTTTAACACAGAGAACATAAATATCATTGTTTTTGGTTCTTACCAATGTCAGTTGGTCATTTTTTTTTTCTTCAAAATCTCTGCACAATTCAGTCATTAAGATGTAAAGAGTCATTCAAAGTAGTTTGATGCGAAATGCACCATTCAAGAGAAATGTACAGAGTCAGAATTGTTCACAGTGGTGGTGATAGCAACCAGACGTCTAAAGAGTTTATCCCTTTAAAACTACCTCGCAGAAAGGTATTACACAAATTGGTTATGAATAATATGAATAACCTGTCTGATTCCTGTTTTCTGACAGTTTAGAGAGAAGATTTTGGCCTAAAACGATATTTTTATAGTGTTCATGGCAAAGAGATAGATGCATGTTTGCAAAACAGTCCCTAATTTACCTCTATTTTACCACAAATGTTACATATGAAAAGACAGAAGATACGTGTAAGTTCTATAACAGACCACTTCTTTCAGAGCTTTCTGATAGAACAACACTTCAACGATCTGACTGCAGAAATCTTTAAACATCGATGTAATTCCTCTTTAACAGCGCTTCCTTGGCAACACGCTTGGCACTTGTTAAAGGCTTAAGTGTTTTACTGAATTATTGGTTCTTCGTGACTTTGAAGTAACAGATACTTGAATAGTGATTTGAGTATTTTGAATACTGGCAGCTGGACTGGTTAAACACATCCTAAACACATCTCTATGTATTGTTTACACAGTGAATTGCAGTTACTTTTGATTCACGTCAACTTTGTAACTAGAAGAATCTTCATTGCTTTATATGGAAACAAACGAGACAAAGACAAACACAAACATGATATTAATAGAAAATTTTGAAGCTGCACTTCCACCTGACTTTACGTATTAGTCATGTAATAATAAATATAAATTGCAATATGCATTTACCAACAGTAACTACAAGTTTCATGGTTTAAATGAATGTGGAGAAAAAGCATTTCACAGATATTTATGTTGGCTGCTATGTGTCGTATATCATGCTACTAAACAGCAAAACTGTAAACAGCTATGTTAATGCTCTGTTAATGCCACGCTATTTCAACCTGCTTGTCATAGCATGCCGGAAGAAAACACCCTCATTCATGGCCAAAAACCAGCATCTTTTGCTGTCAACAGGTATCTCGAAAAACTATTATCTCCTCTGGAGCTCTCACAATGAGATAATTGTTGTATTAAGTCCCAAACCAGTGATGACTGATGATTAAAGCTCTGAAAATAGCTTTGACTGATGTGAAAAGCCTTTGTGAACTTTGAGGGAAAAAAAGAGGGGATTCTCTTCTTTATTATTTTTCTAGTCGCGTTAGGTTAATCACATCTAATCCGGGCCTGGCAGAGTGCAGATTCCTCTATAGAGCAGG
Organism: Pygocentrus nattereri; assembly: GCF_015220715.1. Taxonomy (NCBI): domain Eukaryota; kingdom Metazoa; phylum Chordata; class Actinopteri; order Characiformes; family Serrasalmidae; genus Pygocentrus; species Pygocentrus nattereri. The sequence continues at coordinate 16,404,729 of NC_051217.1, forward strand.
AATAGAGTGAGCCCTGCCAAGCGCTTAATATGGGCAAATCCTCCCAGGGCTGTGAGGGGGCAAGCAGCGAGCGGTAGGCTGCAAGAGCAGATATGTTTGAGTTCCCCTATGAGAGGGTCCCACCCTTGCTGCCCCCTGACAGAAAGAAAGCTTCAAAGAGTGAACAGCTTCAGGGCTCAGCCTGCAGTAAAGGATTCAGAGATAGAATAAGGTGAAATGAGTCAAGTACCTGGCTGACTGTGAATGAGAACTTGGATACCATACCAGTCAGTCACACCCGATTTGTGGGTTTTTTTTTGTTATCTTAAAGGTATATTGATTAGGCTTGTTTCTGAGACAACGAGTGGAGTTCCATGTCTACAGATGGCCATTTCCAAAGCACACAAAAATATAATAATAATAAAAATAATAATAAGTATTATTATATCTGTCTTTTTATTAGAATAAAATCCCACATCCCAAGTAGTTTTCAGCAGCCAACAAGGCCTATGTGGAACCTGCTGGAAAAAAATTCCGGGTGGTTCCTCATGAAGCTGGTTGTGAACATGCTAAATTTTTGTTCCAGTTCCAGAAAAAGCCTTTCTCAGACTTACCTTTCATACTTGGTCTTAGGGGAATCTCTGCTGCCATTCTGATTCTCATAATGGTTAAGAAATTCTCCTGCCAGGAGCCCCTGAATTTCACTCAGAGTTCAGACTTCAGTGATTTATCTTGTTCACCTACCGGACAGGGCAATACCATGATCAAAAAGGTGGCTCACCCAGGGCGAGGGTCCGCCATTGCACTTTGGTGGTGCTGACCCTTGAGAATTCCCCAAATGCGGGAGTCTTGGCTACATAAGTGGGGTGCAGTCGTGGGCAGGAGGTGAGGGACCCAGCCTTGTGACCAGAAGGTTGCCGGTTCAATTCCCTCAGCTGACAGTCCATGACTGAAGTGCCCTTGAGCAAGGCATCTAACTCCCAATTGCTCCCTGGGCATCGTGGATAGGGCTGCACACCGCTCTGGGCAAGTGTGCTCACTGCCCCCTAGTGTGTGTGTGTGTGTTCACTAGTGTGCATGTATGTGGGTGTTTCACTGCACGGTTGGGTTAAACGTGGAGGTCTTATTCCTCAGTGTGCAGACACAGTTGGCTGATGGTTTTGAATTAAATCTTGAGGAGCAATTTGTTATATTCTTATGGTGAAGAGCTTCTGCCATCAGTCACACACATAAACCTTCAGGTAATGATAGCTGTGTGTTCAGTATATTGATGTCCGTGCATATTGATTGTCAAGATTAATCAGAATATTTTTTGAGTTTTCAACTGTCCAGTTTTGGTGAACCTTTGCCCACTGCAGCCTCAGTCTTCTGTTCTTAGCTGACAGAAGTGGAACCCAACATGAGCTTCTGCTGTTGTAGCCCATCCGCCTCAAGGTTCTGTTTTTTGCATACTGAGATAGTTTTTGCTATCATAGCCATTCTGTAAGCTCAGAATAGTCTGACCATTTTTTTTCACCTCTCTCATCAACAAGGCATTTCTGTCTGCAGGAAAATGTTTAGTGAGCAGCAGTAGGGCATTAGGGATTTTGGATGCTTTGAGATGTGGTAGAATGGTAGATTCACAGCATGAAAAATCTGCAGGAATGCCATGATGCAATCATGTCAACACGGACCAGAACTTTCTTCATTTCGATATTTTAACCATTTGACGAGTGCACACAAATGTCAGAATTGGGCCGCAAGGGAGAAAATTAAACGCAGGATATCTCAGCAGGAAGGTCAGTGTGGGATTAGACAGTCTGCTTGCAGGACACTATAAACCACCACAACCTGTTCAGACCACCCAGTCTTCTCCATACTTCTCACATCTGCAGAGGAAAGAGTGTATCCGGGGTGGGTGGAAACTGTGTGGAGGGCTGTGCTATGTAACCTCTGCACCACTACAGACGTGAGAGGTCAAAGGCGGCAAGCTCCCCAGAATAGGGCGACAGGTTGCAGTTCCGTCACGGCCCTATAATTTCTGGAGCGTGCCAGATGTGTACACACACACACACACACACACACACACACACACACACACACACACACACACACACACACACACACACACACACACCTCCAGAAGCACGGGAGCGAGTCTGAACACGAGCACAGATGGAGGGAGTGAGAGAGTGTGGAAATGGAGAAGAATAGTTATGTTCTTATTGACCCCTTCTCTCATTCCAGTTTTATGTGTTCGTGCTGGTTGCCTAATCCCCCTCTGCAGTTTATTTAAGGGCGCGTCAGACGGAGATGACTTCAAGAGTGTAATGTAGTATGTAAACATGTTTAAAGTTTCAAAGTGTCCATATATGTACAGTAAACTGCAAAAACAGCCCGTTTTGAATTTGTTTTTCTGATGTCACAACCATTGTTGGTTTTATGTATGCATGCCTAATCAGCCAACAGTCCCGTTCACTCACTATCAACTGCCTTTTGAATTATACACAGTGTAGGACAATCAAAACATTCAGCAGTTTTAAAGATACAGAAATCAAAACAGCCTTTTTAAAACTAAGATATTAAGAGAGATTTGTTTTTTTTTTTTTTTTTTTTTTTTGTTTTGTTTTTTGGTTAATAACTTTTTTTTAATTAATTTTGATAGTAAACGCACAAAGAACATTCTCTGCATATCAATACCACTGAAGAATGGGGGGGGGGGGGGGTCCTGCATGCATACATACATACATACATACATACATACATATATATACATCACACATATGCATATATACATACACACGTTCAACAGAAGCAGGATGTCTGTGATAACATAATCAATGGCCTCAGTCCAAAAGTAAATCGCTGCTGCCTTCGCATTGTAGAAATCTGGCAGTTGGCCGTTCTAGTATCCAGAAAATGCCCGCACCGTAACTAAGATAAAGAATGGTTATGTTCAAACTAGCCCTTCAGGAGAGATTTGGTTTTTGTAAAAATTTTTGAAACACCAATTTATAAGTGAAAGTAGTAAGAAAAAAGAGAAAAATGAAGTATAGGGCGGCACGGTGGCGTGTTGGGTAGCGCTGTTGCCTCACAGCAAGGAGGGCCTGGGTTCGATTCCCCGGCCGGGTGACCGGGGTCCTATCTTTGTGGAGTTTGCATGTTCTCCCTGTGTCTGCGTGGATTTCCTACGGGTTTTCCAGTTTCCTCCCACAGTCCAAAGACATGCAGTCAGGCCAATTGGATATGCTGAATTACCCCTGGGTGTGAGTGTGTGAGTGACTGTCTGTGTCTGTCTGTCTGCCCTGCGATGGACTGGCGACCTGTCCAGGGTGTATCCTGCCTTTCGCACGAAGACTGCTGGCATAGGCTCCAGCATCCCCCCACGACCCTGACGGAGAAGCGGCTTAGAAAATGGATGGATGGATGGAAATGTAGTATATTGTCCCTTTTAAGCTCTGGAAGTTGCAGTTAATGCTGATAACTTTTGTGTAAACTTCATAGTGATTTCTTGGCTCATTGAAACAGAAGCTATAAAGAAAGTGTGAGTTTGCCGTTGTGTTTGTAGGAGAGGAGACTTTAAATTAGAGATCACATATTCTGGGTCATCACGAGATAATGCTTGTTTGGGTATTGAAGGAATAATGTAGCACGCTGTGATGATGTTACCTGTTTATTTCTACCTATGAGTGGTTGAGCAGAGGTGAGAGATCTTCTTGTGACAAGTTCAAGTCTGCACCGTGGCAAGCTGTGGGCCGCCATCTTGGAATTCATTGTCTCAATTCATTAAACTGCATGTTCATTACAAAGACAGCGTAATAGTGCAGAGCAGTGAGTGGAATGCTGAATAAAAAATATTGTGCTCATAACTTTGATTAGTAGGTTTTAAATGTGGCACTTCTGGAGCTTTTTGCCAGTTCCAAATGATCAAACTCAGAGAATTAAACCTTGTGACACGTATCGCGTACCGTAAAAGTGTCCACAGGTATAATGATGATTAGATCATATATAATGATTGTATTCTTGCCGCATTATCTGCTCCAGTGGCTCTATAGATGTACTGACCAAGACTCTAGGTTTTAATGTGGTATCCTGAAGTCTCTAATTTGAAGTATATTTATTGTAGACTAATTATTAAGACAAAAGTCTTATTTTGCTGAAAGAAGAAAACATCCTTTACTTTTTTGGTCAGTTACATCAAACTTGTCAAAACAGAATGTAAATATAATTATGTATCTGTGTAGTTACTATGAAATTGAAAGCAATTACATTGTAATTACATTTAAATTGTAAAGCATAATGCATGAGAACAAATTTTGTAGGTTAAGCTGGTGCACTCTTTATAGTGTTGCTAGATTATCTGTCTGCATTATCATTCTCTTTTCCCCTCGCTCGCTCTCGCGCGCGCTCTCTCTCGCTCTCTCGCTCGCTCTCTCGCTCGCTCTCTGTCTCTCTCTCTCTCTCTCGCTCCCCCTCTCTCTATCTCCTCCATATCTCTCTCTCTGTTCAATGCTGTAGTAGTGTTCGTATGTTGGTACAATAAAGATGTATGAAATCTCATCTCTCTCTCTCTCTCTCTCTCTCTCTCTCTCTCTCTCTCTCTCTCTCTCTCTCTCTCTCTCTCCCTCTCCCTCCCTCCCTCCCTCCCTCCCTCTCTGTTCAATGCTGTAGTAGTGTTCGTATGTTGGTACAATAAAGATGTATGAAATCTCATCTCTCTCGCTCTCGCTCTCTCTCTCTCGCTCATTCTCTCTCTCGCTCTCTCTCCCTCCTTGTTTAGTGCTGTAGTACTGTTCGTATGTTGGTACAGTAAAGAGTAAAGATGTATGAAATCTTTCTCTCTCGCGCTCTCGCTCGCTCGCTCGCTCTGTGTGTGTGTGTGTGTGTGTGTGTGTGTTCAGTGCTGTAGTAATATTCGTATGTTGGTACAGTAAAGATGTATGAAATCTCATCTCTCTCTCTCTCTCTCTCTCTCTCTCTCTCTCTCTCTGTCTCTCTGTCTCTCTGTCTCTCTCTCTCGCTCGCTCGCTCGCGCTCTCACATATTCAGCAGCAGGAGGATGCTTATCCCCATCATGATCTTATATCATCTGAACTGTTAAAGGGGAGCTCTAAAGGCGAGAGACATTGGCTTATTTAAAGATCTCTCATCCCCCTCCAACAACCCCCCCCCCTTCGCCTGCTAGCTCCATTAGTCTCTGCACTTTTCTCATTTTTCCGCAAGAGCTCCCTTGGGCTGAGAGGCAATTATGCAGTTGTATGGTGTTATATTTCATTCCAGAAGCATTCGCTGCATCACGCCATGCTGCGAGGATCGGCCCACTAACAGCTTCATGCCACACCACAGATAGACAGAAGGGTACGCTAACAACTTCATACAGGGATGAAAAGAGTAAGAGAAGGAGAGCATGAGAGCGAGAGTGACACCGAAAAACTGAACCAGTACTTAGTTCAGCATTTCCTTCACATTTCCAGGGTTTTCACAAACTGTGTCTCGAATACACTTGGTATCATTTTCCGGTTGTTTTATAAGATGACCAATGTTGGCTCACCACACGGATGTGTAACTTTTACTGTCGGAATGTTCCGTTCTGGTCCTGGATGGTCAATACCCAGTTACTGTTTGGTAGCTTAAATATTCCCACTTTAACTGGAGAAAAAAGCTGTCTTCACAAGTGAAATCATCTGAATTATAGCCAATGTAACTAATATTTGTCATTTTAAAATGGTAAAAATACAAGATACAATACAAGATTATCCAGCCTCTATCTAGTCATATTTTCTTTGCTGTAAGTCTGTCTATGTCTAGTGATATCGTCTTGCTCTCTTGGGAGATAATTTTGTTTGTTTTAAACAGTGATTCTTGAAATAAAGAAAATTATCGACATGATTTGGCCTCTTACAAAACAATGTGGGCATTTCGGCCAATGATATCCGATGCTGCTGCATTAACATTAATAATAAATGTAGAAATTGGGACTAAATCCACCTGGATTAGCATTACAGACAAATGTAACTGTTACAGGGCTATAAATGAAATGAGTAAAGTACTTTGGTGCAATAGCCCACTCTGCTTTTCTGGAGTGCAATATATACATCATAAAATATCAGTTTAAGTTATTGGCCACATCTGTCCATTGCAAGTGTCTTTTTAAAGATATGGATAGATTTCCAGTAAGATTCCTATCATGCATCCCCAGTGAAATTCGACTCATCTGATAACTGTCCCACTGCAACAAATTACATCTTGACAAATGAAAGCATCTTGAATCTTTTTCAATGGAAGAAATATTTCTCATTTTCTCATTATTTCTAGTAATATTTATGAAGATGTTGATGTAATTCAAACCTAATAATATGCTGCCCTCATCAAATTGCTTACAAGTAAACCAAACAAAGAAAAATATCTGAAAACAATCTCAGGAACTTTAGAATGAGTACCAAGAAAGTAAGAAATATTATGTATTGACTAGATTTAAGATATTTTCATTTGCCAAGATATTATTTGTGCTGGATACTTCAGGAGCAGAGTGGCATACCCCTGTTTTAGAAGATTGCTTTTCTCATGCCAATTCTGGGTAATAGAAAACTCTAATTTGGGCGTATCATTCAAAATAACTACAAAGGTTTTCCTAAACCATAAGCATTACCCTGTGACCAAGTATCAGCGACCCTGTTCTCCTACCTGTAACCTATATGTCATGTTATCTTTTCCTTCCATCTTGTATAATTTGCCTTTTGCTAGGACATTTGCCATTGGTGCCATAAGGACAATGAAAAATTGATGAAGGAGGCTATAACAGGGTGTGCTTTTGCTAAATGAACTTCATTAGTCTTGCCTCAGCGTGACGTGTCTGCTGCCCATAGGGACACCTGGAGGGCAGTGGTGAAATTGCAGTGTCGAGACAGATGGCTGGAGGCCTGTGCTAATCTACAGTATTTTTTATTTATTTTTTATTAGAAAATTTCATTCATTTTATTTTAAACAATCGTAAAAATAATCACAAATGAAATGAAAGGCAGCAGAAAGAAGAACAAAAATCTTATATCTGCCCCTTTTTTCCCTGAAATGATTTCAAACACTAATAATTTATAGAAGACAAACTAAACAAAAACAACACTAAACAAAAACATCAGGTCATTCTCGTACAACAGTTCACAAAAGTATACATTATGCTATTTCATATTTTTTAAACAAACCAACTTTTATCATCCTTTTAAACGCATTGATCTAGCATTTTTAACTTCACTCTCCAGGTTATTCCATAACCTTATTCCTTGAATTGAAGTACACCGCTTCTTCAAAGTGGTTCGGAATTTAGGCTTTACAAACATCTCTATCCCCTTAAGATTATAGCAGCTCTTTCTCTTAACAAGTTTTAATTGAATGTTTGAAGGTAATGTTTTTTTTATGAGCCTTATACATTAACAATAAAATATTAAAGTCAACTAAATCATAGAATTTCAATCATTTCAACTGATAAAACAATGTATTTGATGGATGTGGGTAATGTTTTCTTGTGATAATTCTTACAGCTCTTTTCTGTAGAACAAAAATTATTGCATTATACAACATATACAGTACATTACTGTGTCTGAGATTCTTTTTCCCAGAAACTTTTTCTTTATGGTGTTATATCTCACGTATGACTCATCTGTAGGAGGTGTAGTTAAGTAGTGGGTTCTGTTAAAGCAGCTATATTAATTACTGGATTTGTTTATTTAACAGACAATATCTCCAGTGTCATTATTTCATTACATAAATGTGCTTGAATTAGGCAAATGGCTAATTCTCCTCTGCTGTCCCCAGGGAACGCACTAGGGCAGAGTGAGACACATATTTTGCAACCACCCACATGACCTGAATTAAATTACACTAATGGGTTCTACAGTGGGGGCATGTTACAGCATTTCCACATGCATATGGCAAAAGTATAACAACTAAATGCATTAAAGCAGTCAACCCCCCAAAACTTTGTTTACCTTGTTTACTTTGGAATTTTTGATGACTTTAAGAGGCGATGAATTCCCTATGCATAAAGTTGTGGCACTGGTTCTAAGCTAAGTTACAACTGGACAGTTGGTATTTAGAAAAATATCTTAGTGTTTTTTAGCTAAACAGAGGCGAAAACATCACGTATGGTCAAATTAAATGATCCACATAAGATATTTTTCCAACCAACAACAAGTAAGGTGTGATGTGTTCTGTACACTGACCAAATCATAAAAATCTTTGGGAAAAATAAACCAGTTGTAATTGCAGAAGAGAACTTAAATGCTTAAAATAATCCAGTACTTTCAGTAGTTTCAGTACTTTTCTTAACATGCCCTCATCTACTTTGGCCCACCACACGGATGTGCATCAAAACTGCATTACACAAGTGGCCAACAATGAGGAGCTCATTATACAAATGGAACACACTCACTCTCAGCAGGAAAGCCTCCATGAATTAATCAGCCAGTCATGCAAACTTTTTTAAAGAACTTTATTCATAGCATCAAATTTGTAAGTAATTGCTTTGGCTGGGTGGAGACTTTGGTGTAGAGCCATGGTGTATGCCTTTCTTTTTGCTGTTGCTCTTTAGCAGGCCAGCTAGCAAGATAGGAGAGTAGAATAAAGTCGTATTAGCAGTCATGCAGAGGAGACGGAATAGATTATAACCTAAAACCTGGCAAGTCAGTTCTTAAGGTTTGAAATTTGATGTTAAAGTAGTGTACTACTATGGCTTATGAACTCCTGTGGCTATGTAAGGCATTATTTAGGAGTTTGAATAGGGAAATCCGTCAGTTCGAAATTATTTTTGGACACGTTCTGTGGCTGAAGTTGTTCACTTAATCACTCACCCCTTCGAGGGCTTTTCTAATACCCTTCACTTCAGCTAATAAAGTAGGCGAATGGAATGACCCCTTAGATGGTGCCAGGACTTCCCCCAAAGAGAAATGATGAAGCTAAGTGGACAAGAGTTTGTTAAAACTCGGATTGAAATGGGCGGTTTGTCCAAAACTGAGACAGCAGAAAGAGCCCCCTTTTGCCCCCCGCCCCAGGGCCGCCCAAATGGCTGCCCCTGAGCAGGTTGGTGTTTAAAAACGTTTTAAAAAACATTTTTGCTATGTGTATATTCTATGATGCTTAGACTGACTTTTTATTGACTATAAACCTCATTGCAAGCTTTGTGACTGTAGTAAACTGCTCTGCCCTGTGTTGGTGAGATGCAGGTAATGAGTCTGTTTAGATGTTGCGGTGTGTTTCTCCTCTGTTTGGTCTCAGTGGATGTGGAGGAAGCAGCTGGGGGTTTCTGCTGGAGCTCCTGCTCCCAACACAGCAGGCTTTGCTATTAAACACAATTAGCTTACTAAGAGCCTGTTTTGAGCTAAATTTACTGAAGCATGAGAAAGTGAGTCAGCCCTCAGGCTCATAGGAAGACCATAGAGATTTTATGCAACCGGTATAGGCTTTACACGTGGCCAAACGCTTCAGCATTACAGGCGCATTGATCACGAGCTGAATCAGGTTTCTTTCTCAAACTAAAAGCCTTCTTGAATGTTTAGCCTTGCAAGTGGAGACACTATCAAAGGCGAATGAAGTGCTCTATGAAAAATCTGATCCTGTCCTCAGGTTGAAATTAAATCACATTTATTATATGGGGAAAATCCAATTTACAGATTTGGTTTGTGTCTGGAGTTTTGCACTGGAGTCATGAGGCTAATGTAGCTAACAATTAATACACATCTACAGTCAGCTTTGTGCCAATTATATGCCTGTATCATCACACAGTTCCCTGCAACGTGTAATAGATGTGCTTAAGGGGTTTCTGACACTCTATGGCATTCTGTTGTCTATAGAAACGGACAATACAGACAAAATTCACATTTGGTGCTGTGCAAGATACTTTGCCAGAAACCACATAGCAAGTCCATCTGCGATTACTTTACTTTATAACATAGCCTTTTTAGCATTACTGTAAACGGCCTTTAATGGATGGGACGATATGAGAATTGTGAGACAATATCCAGTATTTTTATACCAATGCTTTTATACCAATGCATAAATATTTATAAGACTGTTACGAATGTGGTAATGACAGTTTAGCGTAGTAGCCCAGCATCACCCAAATATTCTGCTCTGAATACATCATCAAATGTATTTTTTTGAAATACTTGTCCAATCTAAATATCTGTCCAAATCCAGTAGTTTATTTGAATAGTAACTCCACCCAAAGACCTTTTTTTTCTTCTTCATTCACCACTGAAATGCACTGCTCTATAATAATAAAATATACCAGCCTTGCTTAAAATGTGAACGCATCTTTTCAAACTGTAAAAATATAATTTTTATCGTGGTTCTGCCTCTGTAGGGTCCCTCTGGTTCAACTCTGCTGTAGGCATGGATGATGTGTCTTTGTACCAAAGTACCATGACACATCACAGTATGCAAATCAGTCAAACAACGTTACCAGAAACCTGACGATGCACTACTCACGCCGCATTCATAAATATGAAAACTCAGGAGCCTAAAGCGAGGAGATAACCACACTCACGCACTAAGCTAAATACCCCCAGCACCACCTCACAAGGCTGCAGTGTGGCAGCTGTCTGTACCAACTGTAAATAACTCAATTAATTTAAGCTTAGTTTATAATAAAGATGTTGGACCAATGAAGTAAGGATTCTTGCAAATCTCCATAAAGCTGCTGGTGTTGTATCCAATTCAGGTTTCTCTCTACAACTCAAAAATGCACTTGATTGTTTGATCAACAATTCATTTAATACTCAAAATATTAATATTAGAGTAGTCAGTCAATCTCTCTGTCTCTCTTCTGCTCTGCACAGAGATCCGAGGAGGTCGCTGTCCAAAGGACGGTCCAGTTCGGCAGCTGCCGTTGTATGACACTCCGTATGAGCCTGCGGAAAACGGGGGGGATTCGGACCCAGAGAAAGGCCGCTGTGGGCGCGAGAGCAGACTGCCCCAGGATGACGAAAGGCCACCAGAGGAGTATGACCAACCCTGGGAGTGGAAGAAAGACCGTATTTCCAAAGCCTTTGCAGGTATGACACTATGCAGCTGTACATGTGTTAAAAATGTATTGATCTGAAGCTGAAGATTCAACTGCATGGCATTTTAGAATCAATTACTATACATGAATCACTTTTTTTGACCAAAATAAAATCTTAAAATCAAAGAGAAAAATCAAAGCTTGGTGTTCCCTCATTGCCTGTTTGCAACTACTGTGTAAATAAATTATTCAGTCAAATGTTGGCTCATTTAAAAAACTCATTCTGAATTGAATTGTGAAATTTGAAATATTGAGATATTGAATCCTTCGATAAAGAATCGCAATGAAATTGAATTATTGAGAGCAGAGATTTATGTCTTCGGTACATGTGAGTGTCCTGTAGTTCTTCTTAATGCATCTGTTGATGCATTGCACCGTTGTCCAAGCTCAGGGTTTTGTGGTCACGCATGTGGTCTCTGGTGTTCCGTACTGAATGCACTGCCCGCTGAGGCTGCTTTACTGATGGTGATGGTCTGTTCATGCTTAAGCTGTGGAGAAGCTCATTGCTTGAGGGCTGATGGTCCTAGAGGCCTTGATGCATTTCAGCACTTACTGAAATAGTTGAAGCAATCGATGAACTAATAGAGACTGGAGAAGAGAGAGTTTAGCTTCTTTATTAAGGCTTGCTTTTTAAGAAATGTTAAGATAATTTCAGGTTAATTCCACAAAGAATCTGTGAATGCTTTCTCGCACTCGGTTTCTCCACATCTACTGGATGGTATTGGCATCTAGCTTAGCAGGTTGGCATCCATCTGTTAAAGGTGAATTCAACTGTTTTTTTTTTTTTTTTTGGTTGTTTTTTTAATGTCTGCATAATTAAATCATTAAGGGGCTAATAGAGTCGATCAGTGATTTAATATGAAATATGCAATTCAAGAGAATTTTAGTTAACAAAGTTCATCATAATGGTGGTAGGAACCAGATATTCTAAGCATTCAGTGCTTCTAAAGATCATCTCACATGTTGCCTGATGCCTGAGATGTGGTTAATATCATGAAAAAGTGCATAAAAGTGGCTTGAATGCACTTTTTTTAATACAATCAGTAAACATCAGTCTAACAACAGTTGCTAAATGTTAATGTTTTCAAACTAGCTTAACTTAGTTAGCCAAACTTAGCTACTGTGATAGCCCTGCTCACTAAAGATCATATTTGATTCTTGCTAATTAAAGTACAGACACACTGATGTTTACACTGATGAGTTTAGATGAAAATGAAACGTGAAGGAGTGAAGTCAAGCGTCTAGTCTTACAGGGACAGGAATGCATGCGAGCTTGCAGATTGACCTGACGTTAGCTTAGCAAGCAGGCTACAGATCCAGTCAGTGCTGTACAACACAGCACAAGTTCGGTTCAGACTAAATGACAAAGTTGTGACTGATGTTGGAGTGACAGAGAGAAGATACTGGACCTACTTTACTGTGGTGATTGCTGCTGTAGCATGTTAGCTAAGCTAATGTTAGTAGTTTAGCTAAGCTAATATTAGCTCAGGTAGCAGGCTAAAAGTGCAGTTAACCAGTTGTCAAATCACACACAAATAAAGACTCGTATCTGATGTTGCAGGGTCGAGTAACTGGTGTTTAAGTGTCTGAAGTGTATGTAACTGTTAGCCATCACTGAGCAACTGTTGTCTGTAGGTTTTATTAGTGATATTCAGGTCCTCATTTAGCAGCACAAGATGGGAAAAGAAACCATAATTAGCACGATACAGACATAAGCACCATATGACATACTACTACTACTGTGGAGTCTACTGTGGAGTCTACTGTGGAGTCTACTGTGGAGTCTACTGTGGAGTCTACTGTGGAGTCTACTGTGGAGGAGTTTGAAGTTGACAGAATCTGTAAAACGATTAGTGTGCTTAATTTTGAATTGGAATGCATATTGGACCTGTTTCCATCTCTGGCTTTTCGGACGAATCTTACACACTGGCTGATCACCACTTCTCCATGCAGCCTTATAGTGTCCAAAGGCAAAATAGTGTCCAAAGAAAAAAAATGTTTTGGCTAATTTATGGCTAATTTGTCATTATTATATGATATATAAAAAAATACAAGAGCCAGATATAGGTTTACTGGTCATTTAAGATGATCAATAAAATTTAGATGTTGCGACCCCTGGTTCCTATCACCATCACTGTAAAGAGAAACAGGTCAGCATATTCTGTAAAAATATGGCTCTTCAAAGTGAAGAAAATGGTTCTGTATAGAATCATGAGCACAGCAAGAACCTTTTGCATGATTTAAAGGGTTCTTTGCATCATGAGGGGTTCTTCAGATTGATGGAAAATGTGCACAAATGTTCTTATGTTGTTACAAGCTTGACATCATTGCAAGAGAAGAACCCTTTTGGGTGCTCTGTATAGAACCCTTTTCAAAAAGGATCTATATAGAACCATGTACAGCAAATTCTCCATCCATATGAAGAACGCTTTCATGATGCGAAGAACTCTTTAGTCATGCAAAAGGTTCTTTGTGTGCATGGTTCTATGTAGAACCACATTTTTTACTAAAGCACTCTTGAAGAACGATCTTATTTAAAAGTGTAGGTTTCTAGAACGAACCATTTCATATCAAACCACTCTGACTCTGACTTTGTTTACAGCACAACAATTGAATTGTGCAGAAATAATGAGAAAAAAATCAGTGGAATTCCCCTTTCGAATGCTAGCTAGTCTTTATTTTCTCAGTTTTGAACCGTTCTTTTCCAGTTCTAACTATTCTGGCTTACTGAATGGATGTTCTGTTTATTTATTTATTTGTTTGTTTGTTTATTTTCTTTTATTTTTTTCACCCCGACGCTTACCTGCAAATCATTTGGAGGGTGTCAAGGGAAAGAACTCTGTCCGTCTGCCACTTTCTGGGGTCAGAGCAGGTGCTGCTGGTGGAATGTGTATCGCATTTTGGCCTTGCTGAAATTCACCTCTGAGTGATGCAGGATCTCATGGCTAACTCAGCCATAACTAAACATGGCTGTTCAAGGACAAGATCACTTTGATTTAAACAGTCAATTCTCAAGGAAGGAAAAAAAATCAAACTCCATGAAGAACATACCGATCCATACCCGTTTTTAGTTTTTGAAAGGCATTTTCCTTTTTTTTCTTCCTTTTCTTGTTTCCTGGAACAGCTCTGCTTTGTTATGACTGCATTAGCAGCAAAGGCACGGGCAAAGGATCACCGCGGAGAGACGGCAACAGCACCAAATCCCTCGCAGGTACCAGCGAAGACGGCCTGCTTTTTTATCTCTCTTAATGTCTCTTTTTCTCTACCTAACTTTCATTCATGTATGGACATGCTTAAGTGACCAGAACTGTTTCAAAAGCTAGCAGATAGTCCTGCTTTCTCAAACAGTGGCAACAGAAAAAAAAATTCCCATGTCCTCATCTTTTTCATAATCCTCAGTTTCCTCTGTGTTTTCCATCCAGCCTTCCGATAGAGCTGGTGCTATTTGAGGCATACAGATGAGGCCGGCTCCTCAGCATACTTTGATAATTAATTTTCCTTTCGTGAGGATCACATTAATTCTTGCTTTTGAAGAGAAAACACAAGATTGCACTGTCCCTCATGAAAAGCTTTGATATTTCCCACTTGTCTCTGTCCTCTTCCTTTTCATGTTACATTTCCCTCGCTCCAACGTAGCACCGTTTGACAGGGAAAGCCTTCCGCTCTATCATTCCTCTTTATTTATTATATTTTTTCTGTCAGGAAGCAGAGATATCGCGTGTGTCACTGGAGCCTCTCACCAGTCTGAGAGACCTCCCTGTGAACCCGTTCGCTTTTAGACAGTCTTCAAAGAGTGCAAACGAAACGCTCGGGAGCTTCAGCAAAATGCTGAAATCTTAAGACATCAGTAGCCTGTCGACAGAACAATATGAGCTTTCACCCAAAAGGGTCTGAATGCCAAAATACAGGCATGTCCTTTCCACTTTTAAGCCCCCAATCTCAATCCAAGTTATCCAATATTTACATTTTCAGTCAGTACGGTTTGAGTACATAAAAAAAAAAAAATTTATTCACTGCAAGGATTACTAGACCGATGCTACCTTTAAAAGAGAATTGCGGCCTAAATGAGCATTGAACGTTACTTGTTATGTAATATTCTGCAGCGCAGCATCGTCTCATCTGTTTGACAAAAATCACAATTTTTTCTCCTTTTTTTTTTTCTCCTTTTTTGTCCGTTGATTTCCTTTCACTGCTCTACCCCACGGGAATATATATTGCTTTTAAGTCATGTCAGAAATATTGTAAAGGAGATGAGCACATATTAATACCACCACAGTGTCAGACTTTCTAGTAGGAAACCGATTTTTTTTTTGGTTGATCCCCAAGTTTCCGAGTTGGAGGCACCAACAAAAAAGCAACAGTAGCCACTAATAAGTGAATTGTGTTCAGTTATTCAGCAGCCACACATGAATACTGCAGGCACACACATGAAAATACAAGTAGAATCACATCTTATGTGGTGCTTTTAACTGGATAAAAACTCAACTCAAGCATCATTTTGTTGCAGTAAGACAAAATAAATGGACTCTTTTTTTAATCACAGAATAACTGAATTAAACAAAAAGCATTATTTCCAGTTCGTCTGTCTTGTTTCTGAGCACTTGAACACAAGTTAGGTTGTACTTACTGCCTCACCCACCACTGTAAGGAAAAACAAGTCAGCACATTCTTTGAAAATATGGTTCATCAAATGCTTTTTTTGTTTGTTTGTTTGCAGAGAAAATGGTTAGGGTTAGGATTAGCACTCCAAGAACCTTTTGCACAATTAAGAGGTTTCTTTGCATCATGACAGGGTTCTTCAGTTTAAAAATGTGTACAAATGTGCTACATATGGTTCTCTATAGAACCTTTTTGAAAAGGGTTCTATATAGCACACAAGGGTTCTTCTATTGTTGCAAGCTTGACATCAATACAATAGAAGAACCATTTTTGGTGCTATATAGAACCTTTTTCAAAAAGGTTCTATATAGAACCATCTACAGCACATTCTCCATCAATATGAAAAACCCTTTCTTGATAAAAACAACTCTTTTGATCATGCAAAAGGTTATTTGTAGTTCTATGTAGAACTTCTATGCATAGTTCTATGTAGAACAATTTTCTTTACTAAAGAACCCTTAAAGAAGTATCTTTTTCAGAAGTGTAGGTTTCTAGAAAGATTAACCATTTTCATATCAAATCACTGACTAACTTTGTTTACAGCACAACAATTGAATTGTGCAGAAATTTTTAAAAATCAGTGGAGTTCCCCTTTCGAAAGCCTGCTAGTCCTTTTCTAGTTCTATTCTGGCTGCCTGAGTGGATGTTCTGTTTGTGTTATTTCACACCAACGCTTACCTGCAAATCATTTGGAGGGTGTCAGTGGAAAGAACTGTGTCCGTCTGCCACTTTCTGGGGTCAGAGCAGGTGCTGCTGGTGGAATGTGTATCGCATTTTGGCCTTGCTGAAATTCACCTGTGAGTGAACTCATGGTTAATGAAACATTTGTTTAGTCAATGTGTGTTCATCTCATATCACTTGAACACATCAGGTCATACTTACTATCTCATAATTATAAATAGGAAATTCAGAGGGAATTCACAGATGTAGAGAGGCTCATAAATAGATATCCATGTTCCTTGGAGAAATTTTAGCTAATCGACTTTCTTCTGTATTAGCCAGCTTACGCAAAAAACATTTCTAACAGCCCATCCCTCAAGTAACTTTTTCAAAAGTTCTTAGTTCTTCCCACCTTGAAGTGACATCAACTGACGGGGGGATTTCCTAGTCTTTAAACTGAAAAATCTCACTCTGGATTAATGCAGTACCACTGTGTAACAATGTTGACTGGAGTGTCTGTTTAAAAAGCTATAGTCAAATCACTTGATTTTTACTGGGGCAGAACGCTATGTTTTGGTTTTATGGAGTATGTTTTAAATGAAATATGTTGAACTTGCTGCATTCATATAGTCTTTTTCTTGTGCATTTACACACAAATACTCTAACTGCTGTAAAGTATGTAGCCGTTCACTCTGATTTATCTAGTTGAACGGTATTTTAATTGAAGGCGGCTCCCTTAACTGCAGACAACTCAGTTTTCATTTTCTACTTTACCCATTAAACAGCCAGGGCCTAAAGTTTTAGAACACAATTCTATTACCGAAAAATAGCTTGGCAACTTTGCGTTGGAAGTCCCTGTAGTGAATTTGTACTGAATAAAATAGTTAAAAGTTAAAATAGTTTCAAACTGCAGAGAGTTAAACTGGTTGTTAGTTTAAAACATGTCACTACTGCAAGTTGGATAATAGTTTGTGTATGTCTCCTTTACGGTAGTGGTGTAAATATAGCAAAATAGCCATAAATTAGAATTTCATTCATTTCTGCTTACATTGTGTTGAGATGTAAAAGTCATTCAGAGTAGTTTGATGTGAAATTTTCTGTTCTAGAAAAACAGCAGAATTGTTGACAGTGGTGGGGGTAGGAACCAGACGTCTGAACAGTTTAATGCCTGTAAAAGCTACGTCCAAAAATATCTAGACAACAACTTTATGGTGCACCCACTGCTGACACACGTGTTCAGTTCAGTGCAGTCACCATGTCAGGCATTGCTAAAGGGTTATGAAGGCTTCTAGCATCGGGCTGTGGAGCAGTGGGACTGCATTCTCTAAAGCGATGGAGCTTCTTCTGATACTTTTAGGATGAATTGGACTAGAGTTTGTGATCCAGAGTTATTCATCCAACATCATCACCTAACATCACTATTGCTCTTGGGCTGAAACCAAATCCTCGCAGAAATGTTCCAACATCTATTGTAAGAAGATTGATTGATTGCTTAATGCAGCAAAGGGGAACAAACTCCTGATTAATACCCCTGATTTTAGAAAAATAACACTGGGTGAACACATGTGTAAAAAGTGTTGGACATGAGGCCTTGTTTGATGGTCTTTGAGGTTTTAAATACATTTATGGTGAAGATGTACATACAGGGTGTTGTGGTGTAGGGTGAAATAGCCCCCCCCAAAAAGTAATTATTGCAGAATTACCACTATTTTGTCAACACTATCAACATTCCATCTAAAACCTCAGACACATAGGTTAACTGGTCATTTTGAATATGTAAATGAAATGGCTTTATTTGTGTTGTAGGCATAAAAACCCCTGGTTCCTGTCACCACCACCACAAACCATTTCACATCAAACCACACTGAATGACTCTGTCTACATCTCAACAGATGAACTGAAGTAGAAATTCTGAAAAAAATGGTGGATTTGCCCTTGTAGACACCGCCCTAGTGTAGTGGGTAACACCCCTGCCTTTCACACTGTAGACTGGGGTTCAATCCCCACCTTGGTAAACACCCTACACTACACCAATAAGAGTCCTTGGGCAAGACTCCCAACCCTACCTTCGCCTACCTGTAAAAAAATGCTCAAATTGTAAGTCGCTCTGGATAAGAGCATCAGCCAAATGCCATAAATGTAAAATGTAAATATAGGTTTAACATATCTAGTACCTACATCGACTCTAATGCTGATATTTCAGACTAGATCAGGACATCCCAACCAAAAGGTTGTCTAAAGGTCAACCCCAGAACATCAATAAGACCCTATTAGACTTTCCATTTTTAGTTCTGCTTTCATGCTTAATGTTCAAATGAAATAAGTGTAGAACTCTTATCAGCCGACTTACAGGAGGTGCTTAAGGAGATGATTTTCTCTCGAAGGGGCTCCAGATGTATCTGGGTCACTGCCTTCTTTTTTCTACCGTTTTCATTTTCACATGAAAATCCGCAGCCCGGCTTTCACCCTCTGATTTCCCATGTTCCCCAGATCTCTCTCTATTACGCTGCGCTTTATTTGCATCCAGAGTTTGGATTGAGCTGTCAAGTCCCAAAATATGTGCAGCTAATTGAGATGAATGCATGTTGAAGTGAAAGTAAAGGTGGCTGGGAAGGAGATGGCAAACTTTCAGGAAGGTGGAGGGGAGTCTTCTGTTTATCAGAGTCTTATAGTTATTACCAGGCACTCTGGTATTAAAAGCATGTACCATTTTACTCCATTAATCTTCATTAAATTCAGTGAAGGATGACAAATTAGTGAGTGTTTGTCTTCTGGCTGCAGTGCTCTGTGGTGGGTTGTGGTGGGTTGTTGTGCTGTGTGTCGCAGCACAGCCTGAACTTCATACCTGTGTTTTATATTCGCTGCAGTTGCACCTGTGTGATCCTCGCTAGGATGCAGATTTGCGCTCCTGCTGGGCCTCTGCAGGATTGTGTACTTTGACTTCACTTAATCACTCATGCTGGAGACTCTTACACTACTGCTGCACTCACACTCTCTCCCACTTGCACTGCAGTCATGTCCCGGCAAGAGGTGCCTGACAATATTAGTGTAAGTTAGGAGACGCATAAGAATATGGATGGGGCATGTGAGCTTGTTTCCATAAATGGAAACTGAACTGCCAAAACTTCTCATTTTCAATTCACTGTTTTTGTGGTTTTACTAAAAATGAACAAGTTTACATATGTGTGCCTATCCAGCCTGTAGCAGTTTACCTAGAGTACAAGAAATGTGCAATGTGTGCCTTTTTACAGCTTTACTACAGAACTTATGGTTTGGTAGCACAATCTCGAACAGACCTATCCAGGCTCCACAGATGCATTTAATACAGCAACTATTGCTAGATCAGACAAGCTTTGTTGAATGCTGTCAAAAATCCTGCCCTGTTAATGAGAAAAGACATCATGGCTATTAATCGTACTACTGCCACTACTATGACTACTTTTATCACCGTTTTATCACTACTGCTGATATTACTGCAAAAAGCTATTAAAGCATGGAGACCACTACTAAGCTGTTGTTGTTTTCGTTGTTGTCGTGGTAGTTGTTGTCATTGTTGTTGTCGTTTTTGCAGTAGTAGCATTCATAACTGAAGATGAATTAATAGTAGAAGTAGTAATGACTAGTATGAGCTTTGGTTAATAATAATACTAAAAGTAAGTTTTTTTTTATTAGTAGTAGTAGTTACAGCTACTAATGTTGCTACTACTGTTACTACCACTACTAGTAATAGTAATAATAATAATATGATTATTATTATTATTATTATTATTATTATTATTATCGCCTGCTGAAAGTCCCCGATGTCTTTGCTGAAAAAGGCTGTAAGAAAGAGTGCAGGTTTCCTCCTTTATAAATCTTCAGCTGTCTGAGCTTCAGAGCTCAGTGAATTTCTCATTCTGTCTGCCCTGTTATTGTGTACTGATAACCTTACTGATAGACTTCTATCATCTCTCTCCCTCACACAGACGCACAGACATCTGCTTATGATAGTGTTGATCCCCTGGCTCTGAACTACAGAGGTTATTGAGTCCTTATCTTCACATACACACATTGACAGCACTAAAGCCATCCCCGCATCACCACCACCTTTATAGGCACATCCACATACCTGGATGAACTTTAATACTTCTGAGAAATTCCATCATTAGAGCTGCAGCAGTTTTGTGTCTTTTTGGAATGTTTGTCGGATTTTCTACTTTTCCATTTAGAATTTAATTGTTGTGCAACGCAGGAATGAAATGTCAAACGTTGAAGGCTTTTTGTATGGTAATGAACCGTCATACATCACTCAACACCCACTTGGTTTGAATAAGTATGCAATCAGCAGGCAGGCATTAGGCAGAGCCAAGTCAAGAGGCACTCTTGTGTGAACAAGCATTTCTCTTATTTACAATATGATATTGGTATTCAGCGATAAGGACTATGATTACCTAATTTGAATAAAATGAGTCCGACTAATTCCTCTACAGTAGCAGAGCACAGTTGACACTGCCACATTCAGTCTTCATATGGAACAGAATTCAGCTGGACATTTCTAATTTAAGACTCTCTGTCCACTTCCTTCGTCTTTGCATATCACCCGTACATTGTCCTCTGATCCCTCACATCATAACATCTGACTGCGTTGTTCTCAGCTGTTAATAAAATCCATATCAGCCTGCTTAAACTCAGCCAAGCTTAAGCCTGTTAACATCAGGCCATTTTTTTTTTCTTTCCTGTACAATCTTGTCCGAGTCTCTTAATTAAGACTCTGTCAGGCATGAATAAGAGTGTGAAATGAAGTGCGTTCTGCAACCGACTGTGTCCTACTTCTGGATTATATGACAAGTTCTGCAGCTCGTCCAGATCGGGCTCAAATCAGGACAGCATAACATGAGATAACGTCCCTCTTCCTCTGCTCAGTTTTTCGCCCCCAGGGACTTTTGGGAACATGGAGGCAATTTATACATGCCGAGTCTGTCCGAACTGGCAGCCAGAAACTGATTGGTTCAGGGAAAGGACAGAGTGTCATAGGCAGGGTAAAGCAACTGATCTGCAAGACTGTGCCACAGCAGAGAGCTCAGCCAAAGTTCAGCATGGTCGTTTAGTTTGTCTAGATTCAGATGTTAAGCCTACTGCCTCCAGTAGCGTGTGGTAAACACCCAGACTGAAAATTTGCTGGGCAAATAGAGAAAAAAATCCAATTAAATCTGAAAAATTGTAGCAAAGCTGTTTGGAATCTGTTTATAATATTGAGTTTCCAGTTTAAAACGCTGTGATGCAAAGCTGGACTAGTTGAACGTAGACAAGTTGGAAATGATGCATTGATACATTTAGCAAACCATGCCATTAGCTGGTTCCATCACCTTACGTTAAAACTACAGTGCGTTTTTCCTTCTCCTGTAAAGTTATCATTTTGGAGATACAATGTTTTCTCCGACAACAGTGATATACAGATGGTTCCCAGAACTTACATACCTTATTTCACTCATGAAAGGTTTGATACCTACCTGATGAATTGTATCTGATAAAATAAGCAGAGTGTAAATTCCTCAGGGATTGGACTGGGATCCACTAAACCCCTTGAATATTGCATTTCATGTTATTCTTTTCCCACAGTTCATATATGATACACATTTTTAGTTTTCATTTGTGATTTTTTTTATCATGGATATGATTAATTTTACTAACTAATATATATTGTAACATATGTGGTCATATATCTACATCACATTATATTACAATATATTACGAGTTTACTTGTGAGCATTTTCAAACACTTCACATATAATCGCATATGACTTTTCTGAAGGTTAGTCCCACAAGCCAGACTTTCTGTGTGGCCAAGAACCGCCTACTTTCACAGGAAAGGGCAGCTTGACTGACACACAGCAAACCACCCCAAACTGTTGTTCTGTATCATGTGTAAAGACAAGTCATCTCTTGCTATCTTCAGCTGAAAAAGCTGCAAAGAAAACCGTATAACCCCTTTTAAAGATATGATGAGATGAACTTCAGACATTTTTCAATCCAGCTACACTATCTTGCTCCAAAAGACTCATCACAGCAGACAGAGCAGTTTTTAAACCGTTTCCCTGATTAAAACACAGAAGTATGCACACACACATGTGCGGATTGCTAATCAGGATACAACTGAGAAAATCCTGATGACTGGCATGTTATTAAGTAAATAAAATGTATCCAATCGTCCAGTAACCCCAGATGTAGTTGATGAGCCCAAACTTTGGTGTGCAAATTTTGCTTCTTTACTTTTTGAACAGGAGATACAAGCAAATGTTGCTAGCAAACAGTAGAACTTACTAGTTAAGTAAATAGTTTCTGTAAAAATACATACCTTCTGTATATACTAATACATACAGTATATATTTTTACAGTGTGACTACAATAATGACACTTTGGCATTTAGAATACAAGACACACTGTGGCTTAACCCTCAAAACCAAAGCCTGCAATTTGTGAAAATTTGCCTGGGTTTAAGCTACAGAGATACACATCAGACCATTCAGCAGACCTGGCCCAAATGAGCTAGTGACATCAACAAGCTGCGATGTCGCCATCAGTGAGTAATTCACTGATGCTGGGGAAAATCACCCAAAATCTTGCTATTATTGCTCTGTTTTGGCTTCATAATACAACAAAGGATTAAAACGGCACCATGATTCACACATCAGATCACTCATCAGACTCTTTCTGCCCTGTGACCATCCCCAGAAATCAGCCAGAAATCCAGCTCCATAACTACCAAAACCCACTAGCTACTGTTATATTACATCTCTGCTTATATATTGTAAACAGGGTTAAAAATAGACATTTCAGACACCACAACACTCAGACGAACCTGCTATCACTAGCCAGAGTGAGAGAAACCAGCTCTAACATCCCACAACCCAGAAATACAGCACAAACACACTGCCAGATCACTGTAAAAGCCTCTATTCGCTCTCTGCTTTAGCCTTCATGTGGCAACAAATCAGGAAGTCTGCATGACCTTAGTGAAAGCCTGGATGCAGTTTGACTGGGTATTATTACAGAAACAATATGGGCCATTTGGCTGACTATTGCTTGTTAGAAATGTTAGGCCTGCTACTCTAATTTTAAATTAAAGAAGCACAATTTGTCCTCCAAACATGTCTTGATTGATGGAGTGAGTAGAAAACTTTTGTTTTTTTTTGTTTTGTTTTTTTTGCCAAACCAATCCTTTAATAGACCACACACGTCTAAAGGTAAATGCGCTTTGCTTTTTTTTTTTTTTTGCGTTTTTCCCCATGACAGACTAGATGAGAAATGTTCAACTGAGTTCCTGAAGTGTCGTGTACTTCAGGTACCCAGAGCACAAAGTTCTTGTTGTTGCAGTGTGTATTCTTTATTTCCAAATTATAGAAGCAGAAACTTTCTGCTCTGTGTTCCACATTAACCGTCAGCAGCAGGGACTTTGCCAAGGCCTGTAAGCCTCGCTGTTCTGTACCACACACTGTACACCCGCAAGGCCAATGTGCTCTCAGAAGACAGCAAATCTAAACGAGTCTTTGGCTTAAAAACAGAAACTCAAAGGGTTTTGAAAGACTGCCACTTGATTCACTTCACCTTCAGTGGGGAAAAGCAGAAGTGTGACAATTCAGCTCATTACTATGTCAGCTAAGCTGCCTCTGACCCGTGCGTATTAACTTTTCAGTCTTTCTGTGGGGAAAAATGGCTGAGCTCTCCGTTCCCAAAACAATTACAGGCTAATCTGTGGTGGAGAATGAGAATTAGCACTTTAATCAGCCCACCGGCAGCCCCCCAGCTTCACACTGCTGTAGAAGAACATATTATATTAGCCATCAAAGCCGCTGACCCCTCTCTGACTTGCTAGCTCTGTCCCGGTCCACCAGCAGGGAAGAGATAACAGCTTCTCCACTGGCTGTCATCGTGAGCCGGCCGTTCACTAACAATGGCCGTCATGGCCGTCACTGTGAGGACAGCGTGGGCCCAGAATGCTGACAGTATAACTCAGCCTCGGCTCTCGCAGCGAAGGGCAGAGAGAGCTCGGTTCATTAGCATAGATCGCAGTGCTGCTACGACCATGCCCCTCTGCGGCTGGGGGACAAGGACAAGTCCATAACTCGCCGTTTAGATGCTCGCACTGGAGGAGTCACTTTATCAGCCTATAAACGCAGTGCAGCTCAACGCTGCAGTAAACAAATGGCAGCTGTATTTCACCTCTAACAGCGCTTCAGGTCCTACTGCTAACATCAGTGGTGGGCAGTGTTTAGTAGATCACAAGAGCTTAGTTTTTTTAAATGCATGTGATTAAATCTGAGGGTATATACACACAATGGGGTACGGAAGACTAAGGCCACATTATAATATGATATACACTCACCAGCCACTTTATTAGGTACAGTTCAGTTGCTTGTTAACTCACATAGCTAATCAGCCAATCACATGACCACAACTCAATGCATTTAGGTATGTAGAGCTGAAGTGCAGACCGAGCATCAGAATGGGGAAGAAAGGTGATTTAAGTGACTTTGAACGTGGCGTGGTTATTGATGCCAGACGGGCTGGTCTGAGTATTTCAGGAACTAGAAGATAGAAAGGCAACAGTAACTCAAATAACCAACCAAAATCTCTGAGGAATATTTCCAACACCTTGTTGAAAGTCTGCCATGAACAATTAAGGCAGTTCTGAAGGCAAAAGGGGGTCCAACTTTTTACTAGCAAGTACTTAATAAAGTGGCCGGTGAGTGTGTAACATATATGGGATTTTGTTTTTCATGTTAACCTGCACATTAACTAATTAAAGTCTTAGAATTTTGAAAAGTTTAAAACAAATAAGTTATGTCAAGAAAAAATGATAAAGGAAGTGTAAATAAAAAGGTCACATTTTAATTTTTCAGTCTTATTCCTTCCACTGAAGCTTGTGTTCAGACGTCTCTCGAGGCTTTTGCCCAAACTCAAGTGTCGTTAAAGCAAAAGGGAAAGATACATTTCAAAGATTTTATTATTCACTCTTTTTTTATGCTGATAATGTATTTTAATGTAATGAAAAAGTGTTTTAAAATTTAAAAATAATGCAAAATAGAAGCATTT
Source organism: Pygocentrus nattereri (assembly GCF_015220715.1). Lineage (NCBI taxonomy): Eukaryota > Metazoa > Chordata > Actinopteri > Characiformes > Serrasalmidae > Pygocentrus > Pygocentrus nattereri. The sequence continues at coordinate 16,430,131 of NC_051217.1, forward strand.
TCACTAGTGGTCTCTGGACTTTTGGATCCCACAGTATGTTTTAAATCATAGGTGTTGTGGTGTTTCTGGGGAGATATTTCTTAGACGACTGACAAAAGGAATGGAGAAAGGGGAAAAAGAAAAAAAAGAAATAAGAAAAGAGTTTCCATAACTGGAGTTAGAAAAAATGGTAAAATATACAGAGAAAATGGGGCTCCTGATATTCATGGAAGACCAGCAAAACCATCCTCCTTCAGATAAACATCACTTAAAGCTTCCATCTTTGAGAGAGAGAAGAAATACAAGCCCACTCTTGTTTCAAATCTGAAAAAATCCACAGGTGTTTCTGTCCATCTTCCACTGTGAGAAGACAGTTCAATGCTATGGGTCTGAAAAGATGTGTAGCTGTCAAGAAACCCTTACTGAGAAAAGTAACATTTAAAAATCAAACAAAGAAGCTGCTGCTGTTCTCAGAACAGTGGACTGACCACTCAGGAGACCATACCTCAACATCACTGAATGCGTTTTGGATTTGCATTGTGAGGAACAGAAAAAAATTGGAGATGTGGAAAAACATATAAGCAGATTTCTTTGAAAATCTGAAAGTATGTGTTTTGAAAAGAGTGAAAGCCATAATAAAGGCAGAGTGGTCTTTATATACTCTAAATACTGCAAAATTTAGTTTGTACCATGTTTATGATTATATTTAGAAGGATATTTTTCTTGGCAAGAAGCATTTATATCTTCTGAAGAACATAGATATTGGAGTATATATACATATGTAGTAAATATGGAACAATGTAGCAATTTTGTATATGTAAATTTGTTCATTTGACCGTTTCCAAACCTCTCTGCATGGCAGCTTAGTGTTATTGAAGTCATCATTCAGTACTTGGTTTGGCTAATCAATACTTCATTAAATGAACTCAAGTATGCTGCTGATGGAATTCCATATCCATGTCCAAATCCATGAGATGGCAAGGGGCATCAAGGAGGCCAAAGCTTTGTTCCTCTAACTCACAAGATGAATAAATGAATGAGTTCACATTTTACTGCATTAATGTTTGTATTTAGTCTGTTACATAGCGTCTTTATGGGTAAAAACCCGCTTATTGCTCAGATAAATTGTTTAAAACAGTTTGTTGACAGTTTTTTTTTTTGTTTGTTTTTTTTTTTTTTTTGTCAGTTTGTTGAAGCTAAACAGGGTGGCGAATGAAAAAACAGTGAGATGATTCCTTTCCGTGCCTTTATTGTAGAATTAGTTGTGGGTTGGCTTGGCTAGGAATCAGGCGCTTTTCCTCTAGACTCTCTCATGCAGCTTCTGTCACAGTGCTGTTTCTTTATTAGCTGGTGCAGCAGTGCTCTCAGTGTTTTAAGAGAGACCACGATCCAGACGCATGGTCTTTGATGTGCCGTCCTCTGGGGGATCTTTTTTTTTCGCTCTCTGCTTTGTGAAAAGGAATTGTCTTTTTTTTTTCTACACTCTCCTGAATCCTGAAGAGTAATGAGGGCTTCTTAACTCAATATTAGTTAATCCAATCCAGACATAATCCCACGCTAAGAGTGAGAAACTTGTTGGGGGGGGTGCAGAGAGAGGGGAAGAGGGAGGGAGAGAGAGAGAGAGAGAGACCCTTTTAGACTCATCTTTGCCAAGTTTCCCTTTTTCCAGTGCAGTTTTCCTCCAGTTCCTTCCTGTCTCATTTCCTGATTTCTAATGCCTGACTGTTGCCCTACACCTGAACCTGCTTAAACTAACCTTCAACACTTTCCTTCACTCACTGAACATCTGTCTCTTTACCCTTTCCCTTCCCTGCCCTTTCTTCTCTTCTTCCTTTCCTTGTTTTCTTCTCTCCCTCTCTCCCTCTCTCCGGCCCTGCAGTAGAGATTAAAGTGATAAAGGACCTGCCGTGGCCCCCTCCTGTTGGCCAGCTCAACACCACTTCCCCATTGGTGGAGGCAGCAGAGGCTCCGCCCCCTCAGCCATCCCAGCCCTCCCCTGGACAGAGCAGCTCAGCCACAGCCTGCAGTGACCAGCACCACCAGGGTGGGTCTGACCCTCACCTCCATCCTCTATCCATCCATCCGTCTTCATTAACATCATCAACTGCTCCTCCATTATCAGTGGACTGAAGGCCATCATCACCATGAACCATTGCTACAAGTTTTCTGTCATGGTACAAGGTTGAAAGATTAAGGTTCTGACCTGTCACAGTCTTCACTTTGTCCTCAAACCTGCTGCTCCCTGTTCGATCACTGCAGCAGTGTGGCGTTTTTCTAGCGAGATCAATTTTAGCCTTTTTTTTTTGTCTCTGTTTTTCTCGAGGGGTGTCCTGGTTTCACCTTAAAGATTGCTGTAGCAGTGTATCTGTGCTGGATATATTTAGCCTGATCAAATTCTTATACTTTGAGATTGTTTTACCCCACAGCAGTCTGTTCACGCCGCTGTCAGGCAGGAGATATAAATACACATGAACAGTCAGGCACATGTTCAGAAGCTGAGAAGAGGTTTAAATGTCTTCAGTGTGGAACCGTTTAGAAAATGAATACAGTCTAAAAGCCACTTGTAATATGTGTAATGACAGTTAATGCCTCGTGTCAACTCCTGGTTAAACTAGCTCAAAGTAAATTGTGAGAGAGCAGCTAATAGACAATCAGCAGTAAACAAATAGCAACATTCAACGTGGAGAGAAAGAACGGTCGTTCTCACATTTCAGAGGAATTTGAAATACTGTCTTTAGGAGATTATGAGTTTGATCCTCAAAGATCCCACAGCCATCCGTGGCTGGGAGTCCAAGAAAGCGTAATTGGGGTGTTAGGAAGGCCCTCACATCACTCAGCACGATGCTAGCCAGCGCAGACGTCTGTCGACTGACAATGGAATGGGCAGTTAGCATTCTCCTCCTAGCACATTGAGTTGTCCAATGACGACATGTTAGCAGCTGTTCGAAAAGATGTGTTGTTTCATGTGTCTCAGAGGAAGTACATGTTAGCCTTCACCATCTCAGCATTAATGGCAGTGGGTGATGGGTGAAGACCTAGTTGGTGAATGGTAATTGGAAATGACTAAATGACAGGGATCGACTGATACCGCTCCATGGACTTTTTGTATAGATTTAAGTATTTATTAAGGCATGTCAGAGCGTGCACGCCAGTAAAATGATCGTTATTGGATTTCGGCGGTTATCTGATTATTAAAGTGGTTGTGTAAACAGTATCCTAACTCATTCAGACCCTGAGTTTTCCTATTGTCTGATTACCCAAATACATGCAAATGGTTTGAACAAATTACTGACAAAATGTGATTTTCTGCAGTTAAACAGCTATTTATCTTGCTTCTTGTCTGTCAACACTTAGTAGCTCCCAGCTGACACATCTCAAGCTCAAATAAACAAACATTGTCCAACGCTGCCCTCTAAAGGTGTTATAGGACAGTCTGAAGGATAGTTGTTTTCCTAAGACCCATGATGTGTTTCCTTAGATGTGTTTTCTGCTTTCCTTTGTTTACATGTATTTACCTCAGCCCAGCTGACTGAAATGCATTGTGTTTGATGCAAAGTAAATATGATTGTTTAAATAACTGTGAGCTCTCCGAATGATTCAGTCTGACTGTGACAGGCCTGGCCACAGCAAGAAGATTGCAGTTTTAAAGTGTGCAGCAGACTGAATGTGCAGTCAGCCAAGAAGAAGCCAAATCATTACTGTGGCGCTCGACTAAAAAAAAACAAAAAAACAAAACAAAAAAAAAAACACACATTGCCTTTTTTTTTTGCCCTGCCCAAGACCAACCAGGCGAAATGTTGGTTGTTTTACTTTTTATTGATTTGGATTAAAAAAATACAAGTGCATTTGGAGGTCTGATTCATGCCAAGCACTACAGCTATTGGGATTCTACTTGGCTGATTGTGCATCCAATCTGCTTTTAAAAAGTGATGTCATTGGCATATCTCAACTAAATCAATTTTTTATCTCCCCCCCCCCCCCCCCTCCCCCCACTTGAATTGTGTTGTGCAGCTGTACTATCTATTATTATCTATTATGGCATCTGAATAATGGGAAACAATAAAAAATGACAGGAACGACACTAATTTGATCTTTTTTAGGCATGACAAATAGTGGCTTTGTCTGTTGTCGTCTACATTAGACACTGCTGCTGATGTACACTGGTGAATGATATTGCTCTGCTGATCTGATGAGCATCTTTTGAAGTAGCTGTGAACACACAGCTCAAATGTTCTGATAAAGCTAATGGGGTGCCTTGTGATTAATGCTTTTCTCAGTGGGCAAACACCTGCTGCCTCTGAGGCAGAAAATCACCAGGATCCAGTGTTACTGAAATCAGCTCATTGCTTTTAATGGCATTGGACTGACCTCTCATTGGATAATTGCAAATGTAGGTGACCTTAGCTTCACTTACCCCACCCCACCCCAATATGCTGAGTACATATGGCGTTATTGGCAGTCAATGGGGCATTTTCAGTGGAATATGATATTAAACTTTCAGGCAGGCCTACTGCTGTGCTTTTAGCATGCAGAGAACGGTTACAGTAATTTCTCTCATGAGACTCTAAACATGCTCACGCCCCGAGAAACCTGATCTGAAGTGCTTGGCTAGCAGATGTCTTGTCTTCATATAAAACTAAGCTTGTGAATACAACAATATGCTTACGCTAGCTTCTGCACGGTGGTATCCTGTGTAAAAGTGTTTTGTGACTCAATCCCAGCATTCATTTCATCTTACTGTCGTAGCCCAGAGGCTCCACAAACAGAAAAAAATCCCTCATGAATACAGTGCATCACCTCGACCTTGAACACTATCCTAAATCAAGATTTATGTGGCAAAATGCAAGGGGAAGGTATCCATTTCTTTGAGTGATGTGTGGAGATTTAAGCG